>NW_024582366.1:1020663-1024677 GCF_018398535.1 Haplochromis burtoni
ACGTTTCTTGTACTTAGAACTACTTTCCCCCAACATACCCCTCACATGGGGGGACTACAGTTTGTTTGTTACATGTTCATGTTTTGCTTTGCTGACATGGAAAACTGTAGATTTTAAAGTATCTATTTGTAATGAATTTATGTGGTTTGCTTTTGTGGTTAATTGTGCAGATAGAACATCCAAGGAGTCTGTGATCCAGTTTTATTTAATTTGGACGCCACTAATCAGCAGATGCCTGTGTGCGTGGCACCTGTACAGTTTATGAATGCAGCTCTCTAACCACGTTTACTAGTGTTAACTTACATCTTAGCACTCCATCCTCTTACTTCTGGCTCCAAAAAGCACAACGTGATGATGCTAAAAAAATATTCATCTTCAGTAAAATGTAGCCTGCAGAAACCAAGAGGTTATCTTATGGTTTAAATATGAAGCCCTGCAAAGACTTCATACAAGTTGGGAGTGAAAGACGTGTTGTCATAAACCTGATGTGTCGCAGAACGGCTACCATAGCTGTGCATATCTTGACAAATGTCAGTATTTGAAACCCTGGAATGAGAAAATGCTGGAAAGCCTGAGTCAGCACAATAACAGCTAATTGTTAAAGTTGTCATAAATAATAAGATCAAATGATACGACTTGAAGAAAACATGTTAGTTAGTTGTATAGATTTGGATTCAGATTTCTGCTCAGCCAAGTTATGGGGAGCTTTCCGTTTGGACGATCAGGCTAACAGTGTGTCTGTGTGTCTCCACGTGTGTGGTGCAGATCTTAACTGTGACATTTTAACCTCCCTCCCCAGGAGCGCTTCAGATTGAAAACAGCGAGGAGTCGGACCAGGGCAAATATGAGTGTGTGGCTGTCAACAGCGCCGGGACTCGTTATTCGGCTCCGGCTAACCTTTATGTTCGAGGTAAGCTCCCTCTTGACCTCGGCCGCCCCCCTCCCTGCTGCCGTTCGGGTCACCGCCTGCAGCAGAAACGGTGCTCTCTCGTCACCTCCAGCTCTGCCTCCTGAATGCTAACAGGAAAACTGCCTCTCCGGATGTGACTGCAGCGAAAATCACACCTCCAGCCTCACACTGTCATTTCCTGATCTTTCTGCCTCTCTGTCTCGTCTCTGTCTCCTGGGTGCTGATTTATGTATTTTGCTCCTCTGCTCTGTTGTTACTTTGCTTGACCTGCCTAACCTCACAGTGACCTGGGGGGATGTTTTGACTCGTCAGGGGTGAAAGAGAGTTTGGCTGCGGTTCTGCCTTTTAGTTTTGGGGCAGTGGAGGTTTTACGTGTGGGGTCTTGCCTCCAAAGGGAAGCTGACACCTTCACGTCGCAAATGGGGAAAAAGTGGAGAGGAAATCCCCTCCATGCAGTTGGCTGGATGTAAAGCAGCAAAGCCAGCAGGGTGAAAGGAAGCCTCAGGCTTTCTCTCAAGTCTCGTCAACAAACAACTCAATTAGCCTCAGCCAGTATCAGGTTCTCAAAGGCAATTTTCAAAGCATGCTGTTGATTCATTTCTCCTTTTAATCTCGTTTTTGTTTGACAGCTCTCTTTGATGCAGTCGGACTTAAAATCATTTGAAGGCTTCTGCATAATAAATACAGCTGTTACCAAATCTTTAGTGCTGTTTAACTGGAGCTGTTGTATCGTGTTTTCGATCATGTCGAGCATTGCTTCTTAAACCGTTGCCCCACAATCAGTGTGTCAAACAAAGACAGGCAGAGATGTTTGATTTTTCCCTCACACGTTCATCTCTGATCACGCAGCTAATGTGTGAAATTCGTTCTTTGATTCATTCCACCTGCACAAGAAGGGAGGAGATACCTGCAATGACCCTGTGTCCTGCCAACAAGCCTACATGCCACTGGAGTCAGTGGGTAAGGCCCAGTTTCAGCACTTAAATTACCGCATCCAGCACAGAACTACAAACAGGAGCTTGGAGTTTAGCTGCTTGTTACGTCTGGCATTATTAGCCATTTCTGGATCTACATGCTCCTTTAATTTCAAACAAGCATCAGGGCACCACTGAGAGTTAAAAACAGTCCAAATTCTTCCAGTGCTGTTCTCCGAGGTGGTAAAAGAACATTCTTCCATGGAAAAGAGGATTAGAAGGTAGCAGAAAGGTAGCTCGCTAGCTGACACCCAAAGATGACATGCTCTGTTCTGATGGTAGAATAATGCCCGATTTCAAGCATTAAGTTGCAGCGTTCAGCTCAAGAAACATGCAAATGACAGACTTTAGAGGCAGCAGCTTTGATTTTATGCACCTGTTGTCTGACGTCATGACCCAGTTCACACAACTCAATGAAATACCAGCAATGTTAGTGAAGCTGACAGTACAGACAGGTCCTTCTCAGTCTGAGAACAAGGACTCTGTTTATACAGTGAGGTCATACTGTGGAGATGTTTTCTATATTCAACATAAGCAGGAAGAATTCTCACAGGGAGCAATGAGATCCCCACGGCACAGATCTGCTGCAGAAACCCTGAAACTTTACTCGTTTAACGACTTCTTGCAGGTTAGTTCAGGCCAAAGTGGTTCAACAAGTCCATAGCAGGACAAAGCAACATGTAATGAGATCAAACAAGTACAGATAAACAGATTCAAATAGTTTTTAAAGGAGCAAAGACGGGTTTTGAGTTTCAAGTTCTCAACATTTCCGGCTGTTCTCAGTTCCTCCACTCCGACTGCTCCAGCAGCTCGGGGCATAAAAGCTAAAAGCTGCCTCCCCATGTGTCCTTTACTGTGGAAAAACTAGCAGATTTGTGCTGGAGGACCTGAGGGTCTTTGCTAGTTCATACACTGTCAGCATGTCAGACATATATAGTGGAGCAAGACAATGAAGTGCTTTAAAAACAAGTAAAAGAAATGCAGTCAATAAGGTCACTGACAGATGGCCACTGCAGGGACTTTAGAGCTGCTGTAATATGTTTTCTCTCCTTCTGGCCCTCGTAGGCACTCGGCTGTAGGATTCTGGATTAGTTGGAGATGATTTATAACAATTTCAGGTAGACTAGATAGAAAGGTTTTGCAGTAGTCAAGCTTGTTGAGTAATTAGTGACAAAGTATTGCCATGTAAGAGAAGAAAAACAGATTTTCTGCCTGTTCATGTTAAGATAACTCCTGTATACCCCACACTGAGCTTGCTTGGATATTATAAAGTGAACACATCATAGCAGGTGTAGGATGCTGAAGCTCATAGTCCAACAGGAAAACAATAAGGGTGCAGATGTTGCAGAAAAAGATGGAAATCAACTCCCTGCCAAAATGTTATTTTTACTATGTGGATATACGGTAGAAATGAAAAGATGTTTATAATCATTACAGGAGGTATTATATAAAGAGCAAACAAAAATCTAATAGAGCAGACTGTGGTTTAATGGATGAATTCAAGTTGTAAAGTTGTGTCCTGTGTTCAATCAAAATCAGTAGCAGCTGGTTTCCGTGGGATTTATGCATGTAAACATTGCTACTTTGATACAAAAGTTTACCAAGGAAATATCCCGCGAGCCAGGACGGATCCTTTCTTCTGTGTTGATCATAGCAGATTCTGACTGTATCTGAAGTCCAACAGAAACCGAGGCTCATCAGATCAGCAACACTTCCAGCCTCTGTTGTTCAGTCTGGTGAGACTGAGTCCTGCAGGCTTCCTGACAGGAGTTGCACCTGGTGTCATCTTCTGCAGTTTCACTTTCTTTGGCAGGAAACCTTTCAAGGGAAAACCTTTTTTAAAATGTATTGTGAGGTTTAGGTTAAGTATGTGGTGCTTTTCCAGTATTCTTCAATGAAACTGCAGAGCGAAAACAGCAGGAGTGACGATCCTGATGCAGCGTTAATGAAAATGGTACAGAAACAATACCAACACGGGAAAACAAAGCAACGCAAAAATGGGCAAAAGACGTGATAGAGCATGTGACTGTAAGTTTAAAAGCACATTCATTCATTTTGAAATACACCTGAACTTATAGCCAAATTTGCCCCATTCTGTGTGTGTGTGTGTGTGTGTGTGTGTGTGTGTGT
>NW_024582366.1:1025408-1052624 GCF_018398535.1 Haplochromis burtoni
GTGTGTGTGTGTGTGTGCCTTTCTTGAAAGTACATATGTGTGAACAGATGTACATTTTTTATCTACTTAACACGGCATGTGCATCATTTTCCAAATAACAGATCGTAGCACAGCACTCAGAATAACATAAAAAACTTGCCTTTGGGAACTAAAGAGAACTGTCAGTTAACCATCTCGGTAGTGAAGAAAGTTCAGGCATAGCTTTGAGGACACTTTGTTTGTTTCCACATAAATGTACATATTTGATGTCATTTTACAAGACGCATCCTCCACTGAGCCACCAGCAGGAACCGCAGCCAACAAAGTGAGAACTTAAACTGTTAGCAGTCGGACGTACCGCCCACGGGACATTGGATGGTTTAGGGGACTAATAGGACTGCTAAGGGGATAAAGCATGTGACTTGTTCTGTTTCTGCTTCTCTTTTCAAGGTTCCTGCCTCTGTTGATTTAACCTGTAACCTCTCTAGGTGTGCCAGTATTTGCGTTTCCATTCTCATCTCACACTGTGGCTTCTGAGCAATCACTGCAACATATGTCACAAATATGTTGCAGTGTGTCTGTCTTCCTTCCCCACCAGTGTCTCTCTTCATCTCTTTTTAGTTTCTTTCTCTATATTTGTCGCTCTGGCCTCGTTTCCACTCAGGTGTCAGTCATATACTTTGACCGTATATGTTACTTCTCATGTCTCGATGCTTATCCTCCTATCTGCACATGAAGGCAGCTGCATTTTATTGTTTAACATGCTTTGTTTTCACTTCTTCTTCTGATGGACGTGAGAGACTATTTTGGGAGTGAATGTGTGTCAATATTTAGTCCACGTTTAAGACATTACTTGGAAAGCACAGGAAGTTCTTTGGTCCATTTAGCTTTTAAATATTTCTTTAACTTAAACATTGCAGATCAACTGGCTTTAGTGTCCTAAAGATGCACTTTAACACAACCATACCATTGATGGGGTCTAATAATATTTTAGTGCCTATATAGAGAAAATTGGATAAAAATGCAAAGAGTAATTCATATTTACTGAAGGTTCACTAACTTTTGTTGAGCTTTCAAAGCTGTAAAAATAGGGAAGAAATTAAAAGCCTTCATTTAGTATTAAGTTTGCAGTTCCACAGACGTGTGATCCTGTCATTTGTGGGTTATAGACTGACAGTTGAGGTTTTTTTGTTTTTGTTTTTACAATATTTTCTTTCCAGTAAGCTGTGGCACTAATGGATGGCAAGTCTTACATCAGCAGCATCTCAAAACCTCTAAATTCATTAACTTACTGGAAAAGCCTCGTTATTAAGTTGCCTAAAAATGTGTAAGTCAATGCAGCTTATGTAAAGCTTGTAAAATATACAGAAAATACAGTTGGTTCTTAAGACAGTGACACAAGTGAAGTTCAAATGAAACTATCATGCTGCAAGTGCAGACTCTCAGCTTTATTTCAAGGGGTTGAAACCAATGAACCACCAAACAACTGGTCATTGTGCAAATTCACATAATCAGGAATAAAATGTTTCTGTTTAATAGTTTGTCCAGAATCTTTTGCAGGAAGCGCCTCCCTGAAACCACAGCTCTCTTTATGACTCTTTGATTCCAGACTTTTCTGCAGCTCTTTTCTTCGCCAGCCTTCGACTGACAGTCAGCCACTTTACCTCTAAAAACTTCTGGGTTTGTTTTTCAAGCATGTTTTGGGTCATTACGTATGTTCCCATCTGCTCCGTCTTATCAATCCTGCAGAAATATGCTGATTCTGAGCAGAAGGCGTGTCGCCCAATTCAGAATTCACACTTCTGTCATATGTCACATCATCAGTAAACAGCAGTGACTCAGTGCCACTGAAAGTCAAACATGCCCTGACTTCGTACTGTCTTCAGCATGTTTTTAGTCAGTGATGATGAGTCTATAAGTTTCTCTCTTGGAATTTTGTTACAGACTGATCTGAAATTTTCACAGCGTGGTGAACTTGTGGATAATGCTGTTCCTACCTCCTGATAGTGTTTCTCTACCATCACAAGGATCCTGTGATCACTCAGAACGGTTGAGTTGAAATTATTGTTCAACAGATGAAGGAAATACTGATACTGTAGCATGGAGGAGGAGTCGAGCATGATGATAACAGACAGACTGGTCCCTCGTGATAAAGGGAGAGCCATTGATTTACTGGTTGATCTACTAACCCTAACCCTTACTGCCTACTGTGGAACTGTGGATAGTGACCAAAAGAATTGGACTGCCGATCCTTGCAGTAGAAATGAGCTTCCTCCAGACATTCTCTTAGTTTACTCCATGGACCTTTCAGGAGAGGCCGCAGTAAAGGCACTGCTTTCAGACATATGACCAGCACCTCCTAGGTGAGGGGTTTCTGACACACCTGGGGCAGACACAGTGCAATTTCCCCCAGAAAAGCTTAAGGCGGTGCCTAGGGGGAGAGAGGTTTGAGCATCTCTACTTACTTCATCCTGGCAGCCCGCGGTAAATGAATGTAAAGATGAATACCCTCAAATCAAAGCTGAGAGTTTGCACTTTAGGCTCGTATTTACTATATAACTGTAAAAATATCAATGATTGTGTCAATGTCCAAATGTGGATCCACCCAAAATTCAAAGTTTTTTCCCACGTACACTGACAATAAAGGGCTATTCTATTCTATTCTATTCTATTCTATTCCATTCTCAGTGCTCCCGGTATCTGCTCTGTCTGTGGGTGAGAGGAACATTCACAGGTTCAGAGGGTTTAGCAGATTTACAACTCTGTTACTACAGTTTTTTAATCAATGTTTATCTTTTCATCAGCTAGTGGGTAAAAAAGTGTCCTTTGAATTCGGTGTTAGCTAATCCGAAGCGCCTCCATACAAATGAATCTGCTCTAAGTACGGACTGGGTTCATGGTAGAATAATTTCCAAGGTGAGTGTTGGATTAATCCTGTTAGGGCAGCATGTTTATGTGCTCATTGATTTCAGGGTGCTGTGTGGCTGAGCTCCCCCCACAGTCAATGAGCAGAATAAATGTGAGCGGTAACACAACGTCTGCTTTGTGTGCCTAATGAAGTCTGGTTGTCAGCAAGCCTCCACCTCCTTAATGCTGTCTTAATTCACAGGCTGTGGAGGGCTCAGCTGCTGCAGCAGTGTTAAAGACAGGGAGGGAAAGTGTGTGTGTGACTGGGGGGTCGGGGGGGTCCTTACTGTGAGATCTCCCTGTGTGCCTTATTCTTGTTACGTTAGAGTGTATCTTTCATTGTGTGCATGGTGGGTTTGCGTTGGGTTGTTACATGCCGTGTGCGTGTGTGTGTGTGTGTGTGGTGTGTGTGCGTGTGTGTGCGTGTGTGTGCGTGTGTGTGTGTGCGTGTGTGTGTGTGTGTTTGTGCGCGTGTGTGTGTGTGTGTGTGTGTGTGTGTGTGTGTGTGTGTGTGTGCGTGTGTGTGCGTGTGTGTGTGTGTGTGTGTGTGTGTGTGTGTGTGTGTGTGTGCGTGTGTGTGTGTGTGTGTGTGTGTGTGTGTGTGTGTGCGTGCCACTGATGTGTACAGGCTGTTTTTCACTCATTAACGGATAAGCAGATATTTGCCTGTTTTACTCTCTCTGTTTCTCCTTGTCTTCTTCCTCCCACTCCTTATTTTGCCCCTCTCGTTGTTTCTTTTTTTTCTTTCTCACTTTATCTTAAATCCCTCCATCGCCATTGCACCCCGCCATCCAAAAAAACCAATCCAAATCTCACCACTCAGATCAACGGGAAGGTTGGTTCTTTCACTCTTTACCCTCTTAAAGCCAAGGCCTGGCAGACTGGAGCCGTGCCGCGCCTGCATCTCGCTTGGCGCCTCAGGCCCGTCCCGGCCTCTCTCAGGACCCCAACCCTACAGTGCAACCACCCTGCCCCTCACCTCCACTGATGTTCAACCCACCCCACCCTGCTTTAATATATGAGCCGCATCACATCCTGCTCTATGCACCCTGCTTCATTAAAAAATGTGAAATGAGCATGTCTTACTTTAAATGTCATAAATGCACATTATTAAAAAGTGAATTTCCCACCAGGAAAGGATCACACTGAGGACGTGGCACTGAGTTGGTGTTGTAAGGCGTCTAGGGAGCTGCTGTATTTTCTACAAAGGCAACAAACCTGTACACCACAGCAAATTGGGAATAAAGATTTCAAACTTGTCCTGGTGAACTTGCAGGAAAGGGAAGATAATTATGATCTAATGCCTGATTAGAACGACAGCATGTGTTTAAAACAAGAAGCATTTAGCCGCGCCGTCTGCGTGTAGAAACGCTGTAGAAGAATGGGCTGTTCTGAAGAGCTCGCTGAACTTGAGCATGTTACTGTAAAGGAAGCCATCAATCCAGCAAATCAGTTTGTGAAGTTTCTTCCCTTTAGATATGCCAAAGAGGAAGTGTTTAGGAACCAAAGCAAATCAGCCATGCAGTGGCAGGACATGTAAAGTGGGGTCACTGAATCCACATTGTGTGTAAAAGTCATCCAGGCAGTGGGCTTCATAGCCCAACAGCTCCTGTAAGTGTAATGTGTTTCCATACACAGGTCCAACACACATTATTATTATTATTATTATTATTATTAATGTTAGATTTTCGACTGTGGACAAGAAGCTTGACGGGATCATGAATATTTACATTTAAACAGACCAGCTCCACAGTTGCAAATGATTTTCTACGACCAAAAACTTTGGAAAATGAAGCTGATCTTTTCTGAGTAACCCAACAGTCTACCTTAAATCAGGCTCATGGATATCATAGCTTAGAACATCTGACAGCGAATCAGTTGTTAGCCTGGTTACTCTTTGACAAACCTTCTTAACAGCCTAACTGTCGTGCAAGATTTTTGCCCTTCTTATAAAGCTGTTTTTCAGGACAGTGACACGATGATGACACATGTAGTGCCAGTCTCACACGCCTCACAACTTTCCTGGTTAAAATGGAGCAGAGTGTTTGCATAACATCTCTGGTTTCAGAGTTTGTGCTCACTTCACAAAATGTTGCATCAGTCTCATGAGGTCCTCTCCAGCATGCTGATCATGTTTTTGTTGTCGTGGCTAATTCAAAGGCATGGCTCATCCCAGCTCTCATCTGCTGCCTGACCATCATTAGGCTGAGCGGCAGGCTCTGAGCTCACACTGCTTTCACCATTCTCTCCTCTCGTCTGCTACAGAACTACACTCTGCAAGAAAGAAAGAAAAGATAGCCTCAGACATGTTTACAGCTTTTTCCAAGACTCTTACTGCTGGATCATTAATAGCAGAATGTGGAGGAGCTCAGAAGTGGAAGTGAACTACTAGAGGAGAGAATTGCAGCTCTAGCCCCAGTGTTTGTGTCTGATATGTGAATTTACAGCCTTGTAGTGCCGCTTGTTTCCCTTGTCTTTATATCTGAGGTCAGTGAATGGTGCCGATCGATGCTGCACTTAGTTTTAAATCTCCATAACATTATTTAGCTAATTTGACCAACTGTGTTATTCTTGATTGTTCAAAAAGGGGAAGTTAAATTTAATCCTGACAGATTACTTTCCAAGGTGAAGTGACACATTTAAAATTAAAGAAGCAATAAAAGTAAATAGATGAGAAGACTGGAACAATTAATAGTGTTTATATGATTCTGAAAAAGCTTTTTTGCAGTGAGTTCTCATTTAAAAAGAGAAATGCAATCCAGTCAAACCCGGTTATCATCAAAATGTATTAAATGTGAGTCCTATAAAAAAAAGCAAACTGTGCGAGAACAACAACAGTAAATGTGTCGTGATGCAACAAGTCCATGAAATCCTTTGGATACATCAGCAACATCTGGTCGCAGGGGAAATGGTGGTGAGGGGTTTTGGACAGCTGGCTGCAATCAGCTGCAGCGAGAGGGCTGCACCAAAAAGCTCTTTGATTGTTTTGGTTGCTAGCAGGGTGCCCCGCAGTGGAAGTCTGAAAAAGCTTCTCTGTTTCCAGTTTGAGCTGCAGTTTTCGCAGTTTCAGTGTTACTTGGCAGACGAGTATTTTTCATGGAAGCTAACGCCGCCAAGTACGACTTCCTACTAGCGACCAGAACAACCAGAAGGAGGTTTTTGGTACCATAGACCACCTGTGACTAGTTTCACACAAGCAAGTGCAACAACAACAACAACAACAACACATTTTTCCATTGCAATTGGCTGTTTGCAGACGGTCACCAACATATTGAGGCCTTAGCAGTGTACCCATGACCAGTGTTGGGTTTTTGGAGCCAGAGGTTATCATAAATGAGACTGGAGTGCTAAGCTATGAGCTAGCGCTCGCAACTTTCATAGGCTGTATATGGACAACACACCTACACAGAGCTGCTAATTAGTGTTAAGTAACAGACTAATAAAATATTTGAACTTTACTCACCAAAATAGAAGCAAAGTCGTGGAAAATTTGCGCTACACAGCTAACCAGATAATTTGTCATCTAATGTCCTTAACAAAAATTAAATATTTCACTAATACTGCAAACACTATAAGGAGGAGGTGAGCCCCAGCAGACACTGATCAGCTGCACCGGTCAGCCAACACGAACATTGTGCAGTAATCAAAGTCTTTCTTTACTTTGATCACAAACCATGCAGATTAAAAGGCCTCACAGAAATCTGTGTAGCTTCATTTGTGTTTTCAGCTGCACTGCTGTTATGTTTCAAACATTTCTTGATTTCTATGAATCCAAATATGTGAAACCCAAACATGGACCCTCTCTCACACTAACGGTGTTTGTTGTTTTCTCATTTTGTCAGAAGTGACATCAGTCAGTAGATTACAGGGATTACAGCAACATATTATTATAGTTATCATGTCTTATTGATTTTTTAAAAATATTTTTAAAAATTCGAACTGTTGCAGTACATAATTGTACCAGCATCTTTATTTTCTAGTGAGCTGATAAAGCAAACACCCCGTAACAGATTTTGGGCTGCAAAGTCACTTCTACAAAGTTTAATATTTTACACATAACTGAAAAACAGCCAGAATCTCTAAACAAATGGCAGCATACTGTGTTATAACCTGCAGTTCACTTGAAGGAAAGTTTGGCTTATTAATGAAAAATTAAGGAAAAAATGATACAGTGAACATTAAACTTAAAGCTGAGCTCCTGTTGGTCCAGTTAAAGGGAAAAGAGATGCCAGTTAGTATAAAAGTCCTTTCTCCCATTCATTTCTTCACGAGCAAGCATGCTGCTGCTGCCTCTACACCTGTGCTGCTGCATGCACACCCTCACCGTGCACACAGATGTTCGCTTCCCCATTCATCGCAGCTTCTCCATCTTAGCTTCTTCTACAACTGTAGCTTTTTCTTTATTCGGGCTTGGCTTCAGAAGTTTGCCTCAATTATCCCTCCTCCCTTCTCCTTCCCTTTCCCTTCTTTCTCTCGTCTCTTTTCTCTGGCATGCCAGTAAAAAAACGAGTCTGTCTGCATTTTAACTCTTGTTGGTCTTAACATGTATCTCTTACTATTCAAAGTTATCTTGGCTACTAAGTTTGATTTCAGTTTCACTCAGTACCTACATCCACCATCAGGCCATCATCCAGATTAAATGTTGCAGTAACACCATCATGTTTAACTGCAGAGTTGATAACTGTCATCGTAGTGTGACCATCCTCCATGTCCATGGGTGACTTTTTAATTGACTAACATAAGAATATGATGATTTTCACAGTTCTGGCCAGCATGCACCCGTCTCACAGTTTTGCTAAGTATTGAACGCAAACACGTCAGTTTTAAATGTCTTGAATCAAACATTCATATGACAAGTGCAAACGAATTAGTTTGATGAAGTACCATGCAGGCGTAAAATGCACTGTATGGTTAGATTTCTGTTATCTGTCACACGGTCCCATCAAGGAGGCCTAACAAACGATCCTCAGTGATATGAGTAACAAGCAGTGCAGGAGAACATGGTATGACCCCCACTAATATGATAGAAGTAACGCGTTGCATTACAAAACTATGGCTATTAATAATGAACCTGTTACCCTGCAGTACTGGGAAGCATCAACCTTTGATTTAGAAAGGCCTAAAATCATGGCAGTACAGCCCGCTCTCCCTCAGCCCTGTAGGTCGACCTGCTCAGTCACTCACTTTAACAAATTTACTATTAACATTAGTTCAGGCTGCTGAGTTACTGCTGTGAGTTATTACTGATGTTCAGCAATAACAACTTAATTTTGCTTGCAAATGTTAAAAGTATATCAGCAGAATTTAGCAAACTGTCCTGATTGGCTGTAACATGGTTTATGGCAACTGATAGACACTAAATATATATAATAATATATAATATAATAATAATAAATTAAGAATCGATACTAATACTACCATTAATAATATTAACAATAATAATATAGTAAAAAAACAAACGGGTCCCTAAAACCATGACGTTGTAATTTGTAACTAATAAGTTATTATGTTACCCTATTAAAATAAAGTAATCTGAGTACTCTAAAACACTAGCATTTACTTGTTACAGCCAATTCTGCCTCGCTGACGGGACTGAAGGCCGTTCTGGGAGAATCAGCTCAGGATGTTTTCCACACCTGTTTTCTACGTGTGTGTTTCAGACACCAGCTCACTGCAGTATTTCTGAGCTGAGACCAGTCGGACGGCACTGATGTCACATCACATGTCAGACATTCACATATGAAAAAGCTCTGATTAGCACAAATATAAATCCTCCACGTTGTGCTGCAGGACGATGCTTTTAGAAGCCCCAACAAAGTCGACTAGACACGAAACATCGATTTTAATGTGAGTGTTGGGGATTATTTTTATACCTGACCATTATTTAAGACGGAGATGATGAACAAAAACTAAACTAAACATAAAAACCTGCATTCTCAGTAACAGTTTTGTGGATGTTGCATGAAAAACAAGCTGAATAACTCTTCAAGCACATAGTCCAGCTTGTTTTAGCCTTGACTTCTGATCATAAGCAAAAAAATGAGATTCTGGATACAAGTCTTGGAAATGAGTTTTAGGTTCACTCTTGGCTTGTGGAGCTCAGAATTATTGAAGAAGCTGATCTTAGAAGTGCTGCTCCTCCACACTGGCAGGTCAGATCACGTGGGTCAGGTGTATCTGATTACCTGCTAGACTCCTCACTATCGAGTTATTCCCGGCACGCACAGCTAGAAGAAAGCTGGGAGGAATCATACATCCTGCCTGGGCTGGATGTGCCTGAGGAACACCACAGCAGGAGCTAAAGAACACGAAGGAAAAACACAAACTGCAGCAAAAAGTTCTGGGAATTGGCTCGAACAAAACAAAATTAAAAATATACATTTGTCTCTGCTCAAAATAATCTGACATACATAAGCATCCAGTGCAGCTTCTGTTTGTATGTCTCTCCACGCTGGTGACTCTTCCTCTTACAAAGTTTACAAATCTAGTGAGTAGACGTGTGAATTGTGTTCCCCAAACTGTTCATGTCTGTTTTTTGTTCTTCTTTATTACCAAAGATCCTTCACATGAAGTGTTTTTGTTTTGTTTTTTTGAAGTTTTTTGGACGTTTTGCTTTTATTTCACGGTTCAGCCGTGGGAAACAGGAAAGAGGGGGAGAGAGCTCGGACTCACGCCCGGTCGCTGAATTTCAGCCGTGAGGCTCAACCAGTGAGCTAACCACCTCTTCACAAAAGCTGTGAGTTAGTTTGAGGCAGAAGTTAATGTGTGATTTCAACAAGTTTGAGATGATAAAATCGGAAAGTGCAGGTGGTAAGAAACAGATTTCCAGGGATCTAAAAATAGCAGCCACCCTGCAAACCATCTGGAAGTGTTCAAAACATAACCACGATCGAGTTAAATCAGGTAAGGCTTTTGAATATTTATGGACTGATTCCCAAAACCTATCGAGCTGCTATGCTAAAAGATTTACATAAACATTTCTGGCTTGTATCTCTAAAGAATTTCCCAAATCTGCCATAAATCAAGTGTAACTCATATGTCATAAACATGGCAGGAGATTAAATGCAATATTCGACAGTGAGTTTCTCTGTATCCCATTATTGGACAGATGACAGAAGCATGCTAGTTTTTTGTTCGTTTCCTGTGAAACTGGTAATATAACCAAAAATAATAATGCATCGGTTGACTTGATGACTTGTGTAGGACTTTACAAAACCAAGAAACTAAACTAAGAAATAAAAAACTTCATGTCATGTCAGCTGCAGGTATATATGTCAAAATATAAAATAACTGCAGTATTTCGATCAGAACTTTACTCACAAATTGCACGAGTGAGTTAATCTTAGCACCGTGTTGATATTAAGCATTGGGTGGGTTCACTGAAGTAATATGGACTTAATCGTATGTAATGCAGCTCCTGCAAACTTCTGAACACCTGTGAACGGATAAAAAGAACAAATATAAAAACCTCCTACGACGCCTGCTGTGTTCTTACATTCATGTCATGTAAAACTGAAATGTTTGCAGCGGTCTGTAGGGTCAAACACCCTGTGTACACAATAACAACAGTTCAGTGCTGGTGAATGCTGGCCAGCTGAAGCTAACATGCCCTGTTGTAGAGCTCTGCCTACCCCCCCTTTGTCTTGGTAAGAGTTGAATCAGGTAATGACAGTGATATGGTGTCTGTCACTGTGATCGCTGATGTGCTGCTGGCTGTAGTGTTTTGATTTTACTGCCACACACATGCACACACACAGATCACAGTTGGCAATCACATTTTACAGGTTTCGGCCTCGTATTTCTGTCACTCAGCTGTGAGTAAAATTAAAAGTTTATCTGATGTTATCTCAGTCAGTCTGGATTTTAAATCGTTTAGCGTGATAAACAAAGTTGGCAGGAAACACTTCCCACATTAGCAGGAAGCGCCACCTGTGTGAAGTGTGTGTGTGTGTGTGTGTGTGTGTGTGTTGGAAGGTCAGTTGGGAAATCAAGGCCTGACTTTTCCTGTGCACTTATTGAAAATTTACTACCTCCATTACAAGACTGTCACATATGCTGTAAAAGCCTGGCGGGAGAGATGCAGCTTCCTTCAATATTTTAGGGTAAATTCGCTCTGAAGAGTCCGTTCCTGCAGATTAAACACAAGTGCAAAAAATACGTCATAACATTGCCATTAAAACGTCAGCTCAGCATGTTGTGTCTATCTTTGTAAAGCTAGAATTACTGGTCTGAAGTAACTTCGAGTTATTGTCAGTGATGAATAGCGGTTCCAGCCCTAAAAGTATTTTTACTCTCATTTGACCTTTTTGTACCTTTAATCAAATCCTCAGCGTGTTTGTCCTCCAAAATAAAATACGTGATTAGCAGCAGTAAGAGAATTGACCTAACTGAGCTCGCAGCCCCTGAATCCTCCGCCTACTCTTCCTCCTCCTTTTGCTTGCCCTGTCTCCTCTCTTCTTCCTCCTCCACATTAGTTTTCTCCTTGGGAATCTGTCTTAATGCCAGCCATCTGCATTTCTGAGCCTGCAGCTTACCATGTCAGCAAACAATGCTGTTCTTGTATGAGCAGCACCCAGAATGCTGCATTATCTCTTGCACCACAGTAACATTTAGCCCACGCATGCTCTCCAGCACTCTGGATGCTGTCAGTCATTGATCAGCAACACTATGTGCAAACGAAGAAAACTCCGAGTTTCTAACTTCACCGCTTCTCCTGTTACATCAGATTTTTTTACAGTGAGGGCTAGAATGTGTAACCCTGCGCTTCCTCTTCTTTAGTTAAACCACAATGAAACCCCAGAAAAGCCTCTGATCCACACTGTAAGCTTCTCACACCAACACGCTGGCTCAGGGCTTAAATTACACTTTGTGAGTCAGATTTTCGTGACTGTGTACTCGCCTAAGTCAAGAGCAAGGACTTCATTTATGCAACAGAGCTGTCTGCATTTGACTTGATGTGCACACAGGACTGTTGCACTAATTCAGTCATTGTGTAATGAGGAAGTAGATCCAAACACTTTGGGGAGATTTCCAGGGATGAGAGCTAACACTGGAGGAGAATCTTTATCCCACGTTCGCTCCAGCACACTTTGTGCCTTAGCATCACGACACGATGGAAACTCTACCGCCTTGCCGCGCATTAGACTCCAGGTGCAATTTAATCCCTGCAGCCCAGCAGGAAACCCCAGATTTTCCAGAGAAATCCAGTTACATGCTTTAAACACAGCTTCTCATTTTACCCAGTTTCTCGGTGAACGTGGCACCCTACGGCGGTGATTCCCAATATTTCTTCATCTGGCCCGTAGCACACTGGATGCAAGGACGTCCTTTCTTTAACAACACCTCTCAGTTTAAATGTGTATATTTGTTTTCAACTGGATCAACCATCCAAAACTATTAGCGTATGTATTAAACCAGTTCGTCTACTGGTTTTAGCAACTGCACCACTTAACCACAGTCACAGTCACAACCATTATATTTTGGAGAAATGTGGTTACTGTTAGCAGGGTTGAAACTCTCTCATGTCTGACACGTCAGCCCTGTGTTAACCTTCCTTCTCCCACTCACACAGCAAATAAAGGAAACTGAATTTCTTAAAGCCCACTTAAAGCTGTGTTTGCAGCTTCCACTGCTTGAGATTATGCAGAACCTGCTACTCAGTATAATCAATAGATGGCTCTCCAAAGCACACATTTCTGCACATGACCACAGCAGTGTAATGATTCAGTCAGATATTTCTGGCAAATGAAAACCTCTCCAAGTGAGACAGAGGAGCTGTCACATGCAGTCCCAGTTTTAGGTTCACAGCCCACAGACCTCCATCAGTGTGGCGTTAGTGTTGGTATCGATGATACTGATCTGATACTGGTACAAAACCTTAATGTTTTATTGTATCTCAAATTATAGCATCATAATGATTACAGGACATCAGATTACTTGTTCTTATCACTTAATAATGCAGAATTATCATATAGAAATAAATAACCTGAAGTTGTGGCTATTTGAACACCCTGCCTGCAGCACTAAAGGACTCCCTGAGACGTCTGTCTCGCCCTAGCACCACCCGTCCTTCTCCTCCTCCTCCCAATGATAGTTTCTTTCCACTGTGTTCCTGTTAATGATAAACTACAGATTTACCCTAAATGACTAAAATATCGATATTTTAATGTGAGAATCAATTCTAGAACATAAAAGACTGAATCGATATTTTAACATCGATCATTGGTATTTACCATGGATGGCTCACTGCTAATCGCTGGTGTTTAAATGAAATGCTCTTCATTGGCACAGAAGGTTAAATAAAAAAAGTTTTGCCAAAATAATTCATTTAACATGTGACATATTAGTAACCATGGCAACAAGACCTTACAATATACATTAATTAATGATTTGCATTGTTTTATTTAAAACGTTAGCTAGCTATTTCATTTATGTGCCCATTATGTTCAGCAATTTATTAATTTAATAATTTAATCTCAGCCATACTTTTCATAATTTCCAGTTTTTTATTCAGTAATTTTAATAATGTATTAATTATTTTAATACAACATGTTGATCATCTCATGCGAAGCTGGTTGGAGGGAAATTCCTGACCAGAAATTGGCTTTAAGATGACTCAACATTTTAAAAGCATAAAACAGACACAAACTGTAAAACTCCACCAGGCTCATTGACCAGTTCACACTGGTCTACAGTGCACAGTAAAAGCCAACCCAGTCAAACACTGAATCAGTCCAGTGGTCCCTACACCCCGCCCCTCTCCTTTGTCCCCTCTCACTCTGCTCCTCTGTACTCCCACAGTTCGCCGTGTGCCGCCCCGTTTCTCCATCCCCCCCACCAATCATGAGGTGATGCCTGGAGGCAGCGTCAACCTGACCTGCGTCGCAGTCGGCGCTCCCATGCCTTACGTCAAGTGGATAAGTGGTGAAGTGGAGCTGACCCGGGAGGATGAGATGCCCATTGGCCGCAATGTTCTGGAGCTCACCAACATCCGCCAATCTGCCAATTACACCTGTGTGGCCATATCCTCCCTGGGCATGATCGAGACTACAGCTCAGATCACAGTCAAGGGTAAGAAACACTCACCTTTGTGGGGGTGGGATGGCGTGTGATATGATCCCGGTGAACAGTGGAGAAAAATTAATTGGTCCGATTGTGTGACTCTCAGATTTAGTGCTGAAGTTTTCTTAAATCAAAATGCAGTTCTGCCTGGCGTAATTTGCGCTGGCTTCATGAAGCTCCTGGTCATCATCCAACAGCCTCTTAGATGTTTTTGCAGCGCATACTTTAGGCCCTATTTAACTTGCTGATGTGATCACGCGTGAAGGAGGTGCGCAAATGTCATCAGTCATCATTAAACCTGGAATACGTGCACCAGATTTCAGATCTTGTCGCATATGGTGCCTTTAAAGGACCAAAAAAGTCAGTTTTTCTGCTGCAGGGCTGGAGTGGAGCATGTTTTAAACCAAACACTGACCTTTTTCTTAGTATAACAAAGTTTACCTTCCTAAACCTAACCAGCAACATAAAGGAGAAATAGGGGAGAAGAAAATACGATGCATGTTCACCTGGCTAACAACCAACTCCAAATGTAGATGCTGTCACTATTTAAGAGAGAATTGTTGTCTTCGTAGCACATCGCTGTGCCTTGGTAATGCAAATGCAGATCAATGAATTTGGCTTTGGACAATACTGAGCCTTTGATAAGGATGGCTTTGCCCAGCCCCACTGAGGCAGCAGCAGTGGGGTCAAATAAAGTATGCATAAAGCTCCTTACATGCACTCTCTGACACAACAAATAATATCAATATTTGAACATGTTTGGACAGCTTGGAAAGACGCTGCAGTGCAAAACCTGCATGTCATTTAGTGTTCATTAACAAAGCAAATCCCCAATCCTGTGTGTAATAGCCTCAGCAAAAAGCAGAATATATTAACATAACATAAAGTCAAGTGCCATTTTTCATTTACAGTGTCCATATAGTTGAGGTGGTACTCTAATAAAAAATGAAGATACATTTATTCTTGTTCGAGCAACAAAATCCTTCTTACGTCAGGATTTGTGTTGCTTTAGATTCTGGATGTATTGTGTTATTGATGATGTCTGACTGACAGGAGCAGCGGTGTGAGTGGACTAACACATAGAAAGCTTTCATACAGGACGATCAGCTGAAGAAAAAGCAACAGCAGCAGAAATGTGCTCCTAGTATCTTTGTTATATTGAGAAAACAGGAGCTCGTAGCTCTGCAGCTGTAATCTTTAGTTATCGCAGGTCAAATCAGGTCATTTTAGTTTTTGGTAGAACCAGTTCTAGTTTAGATATGGGACATTTTCTGCAGTTTATAATAAACTTTATAATAGTAGATGTTGACATATTTTGTTACAGCAGGCTCATTGTTTTCTACACTGCTCAAGTAGGAATCTCACATTAAATGTCTTGCAAATCTTGTAATCCAATCAGAAGGGACACTTAGATATGTAGAAAGTCTATGTTAGTATGAAAGTCATTGCTTTATCATGTGGTTTGCTTTTGGACCTTTGTGTTTTGTATTTGCTTTTCCTTTTCTTCCACTAACTGATTCATTGTGGGTTTTTATCCCTCAGCAATAAAACACTGTTTTTATCGTCACCACCCGGGTGGGCAGCTGGGAGCAGGCAGTGTGGACACCCAAGTGTGTGAACTTTCAACTTGATACTATAGGTGTGAAATATTGGACGAGTTTGAATCTGTGACCTTGATGTTGACTTCAAGTTTTATGAAAATCTTGTGAAGTCACCTGGGTGAAACTGATATGATAGGTGCATCTACTAAAAATCTCAGGTGAGTTCAAATTCCTGTAACCTTGATCTCAAGGTCAGAAGTCGGAGGTCAACTTTTCTGAAAATCTAGTTAATGCAAGAACTAAAACCTCTGATGAATCTTTGAATCTTGGTGAATTCAACCTCAAGGTCAGAACTCAGCTTTTCTAAAAATCATCTGAATGCGATCACTCAAGAACGAAGCAGCAATAATGCAGTAATACCAGAGGAGGCTGAGGGGAGGTGTATCTACGAGGAGGCTGAGGGGAGGTGTATCTACGAGGAGGCTGAGGGGAGGTGTATCTACGAGGAGGCTGAGGGGAGGTGTATCTACGAGGAGGCTGAGGGGAGGTGTATCTACGAGGAGGCTGAGGGGAGGTGTATCTACGAGGAGGCTGAGGGGAGGTGTATCTACGAGGAGCTGAGGGGAGTGTATCTACGAGGAGCCTGAGGGGAGGTGTATCTACGAGGAGGCTGAGGGGAGGTGTATCTACGAGGAGGCTGAGGGGAGGTGTATCTACGAGGAGGCTGAGGGGTTTGTGTCCATCAGTATTTCTTTACTTTCATTTGGCTACTTTTAGGCTAAATGAAAGTACTGTGTTGGGCACGCAGTGCAGTTCTCTGCTGCTGTATCTGATTCAAGGTCTGTGTTTTGCATACAAGTGGTTATTTGAGTTGCTGTTGTCCTTCTGTCAGCTTGAAGCAGTCTGTCCACTCTCCTCTGATCTCTGGCATCAGCAAAGCATTCTTGCCCAGAGGACTGCTGCTCACTGGATACCTTCCACCACCTCTTGGTCTCGAGGTGTTTGTGGAAAATCCTTGAAGAGCAGCAATTTCTGAAAAATGCAAACCAGCCCATCTGACACAAGCAACGTTCAAAGTCATTTAAATCACTCTTCTCCCCCTTCCTGATGCTCTGTTTGAACTTTAGTCAGTCAGCTTTACCACGTGTACACGCCTGAATCAGCTCTAAATGTATTTGGAAGCTTCTGGTTGAGCATTTTGGCCATTTCAGATATAACTGGTAAACACACGCACACACACACACACTTTTTCTATAAAAGTATTCAGTGATATCTTAGACTAACACAGTGGTTCCCACTTTTTTTGCTGGCCCCCCTTCGTTTTACAAGAAAAATGTTCGCTAAAAATCACGAATGTGGGATCCTGTTTGTCCGTGATCTAAACAGCCCAGCGCTGCTCCAGACGCAGGGGAAACCAACCCTGCAGGGAGACCTACCTCGGCACCTGTGCAGGTGAAGCCAAAGGGCAGATTTGCTTCACCATATTTTCTAGTCTTTGGCTCAGAATGAAACATATTCAGCGATGCTTCATCTCCTGCTCTGCATTTGTGTGGGCGCCCCGTGCTAGCAGTGTCCAAGCGTTTTGTTTGTTTTTTTCCCCCCCTTTTCATAACTCCCCCCCCTGCAATGGGGCCCCACACTTTGGGAAGGTCTGGACTAACAGCTGGGACATAAACTCATCTGCAGTGTTTGCTGAGATTATAAATGAGGTGAACAATGGGATCATTTTCTGATAGACACGTACAGTTTGGCTTGTTTTGGCAGAGGAGATGCACCCTGCTAATAAGATCAAACAGGTTTCAGTCCCTGCTGCATTAGCTGCACTTTTCAGATCCCGGTCCTATTTTATATACAGTTTGATGAACAAAAATATGAAGCAGCAGCTGGTTGTGTGTGGGAGAAGTTTGATTTCAGGCTATGTGCCAAAGAGCTCTTTAATATGCGCAACAGTTGGATAATAATGATTTTAGCATTTAAACTAAATCATTATTCTTTCCTAATCCTACCTTTTTAAAAATGGGTTTTCTTTCCACTTCTAGCCAAATAGAAACTAATAAACAGAAAAAAATATAAAGCCAATGTTTCACATCTTAGATAAACCCCAGTGCCCTGGCTGAAAGTCCAGTGTAGGTACTGTGCCGTGAATCTGTCTTTACATAAATGGTCACACTCGTACCTCTGCTGCTCTGATAGGACTTTTCTTTAAAAATAATAAATTGGCTTTTGTTTGGATCACTTGTGTCAGTAAAATTTGCCACTTCCTCCGTAGCTGTGTTCCTGTAACAGTGGCTCCAGGGGCCTGAAGTCTCTCCTAGTCTGGTTTTCCTGTTGAAACCAGGTGAAAGCTGTGAATTTGCAGTGTTGGTGAAAATATACAAACAGTAGCATGAGAAAAGTGCACAGGAGGGATTGTTGTACACATCACAGTAGAAACTACTTTCTGCATTAAAACAATATTTGTTTTAAAAAGAAAAAAGGAGAGCAGCAGCCCCACATGACACACTGAAGCCATACAGTAGAAACAGACGTTAGGAAAATGTCTCCAGATAGCAGTCAGAAATCATTTTCAAGCACTCGAGGTGACAGACAGATCTCATCAGCAGATCTCATTTTTAAAAAGCTGTGCTTTTACTTTTATTTGCTTTTCATAAACTGAAGCTCTTAGAGCTTGTTTTTCAGAGGGAACTGTATCAGATATTGTGGCAACAGATGATGGGAACTGCATGAGGAGCAACGGCTTCATTCTGTCCCAGCCTGCTGGGGTTCACGCGTTTGTAAAGAAGAAGAAGAGCTTGGCTGCATTGCATGAAAATGAGGCAGATGTCAGGACTGGAGCAGCAGAGCTAAAAGCCTGTGGTTGCACTGGTTTCATCCCAAAAGGCAACCCGTGAGCTTTTCTGCACCCCGCTGCTCTGCTTTGGACCAGCTCACAGATTCACAGGGTTGAGCTCAAAGTCCCAACTGCCACCATGTGTTTCTAATCCAGGCTGTTTTTATTTCTCTTTGTCAAACTTCATATTCAGTATAACACTTTGATACAGAATGAGCTGACTGAGTGACAACAACAAAGCAAGAGAATAATTATAATTAATAAAGTCTTTGATACGATAGCTTCATTATTTCTTGCCTCTGATCTTTTACCATTTTCTATTTGTTAGATGGTTGAGTAGATTTATTGAATTGAGTTGGCCGTCACTACTTTGGAAGATGCTTTGCTTCGTGCAAATCTGTAACAAAATGAAGATAATAACTTAAGAAGTATTTTAGGACTAGAAAATATTGTAATTCAAGTGGTCTTAGAAGCACAAACTCTGGCCTGTGTCTGCAGGTCATGTCAGTCATATAGTATATTTTATAAAGTGTGGAAAGTACAATGTTTTAAGAAAAGAGCAAGATTACCACAAGGTTCAAATCCTGAGTGAAGCCACACTTTAGCATTGACTCCTCTGCAGGGAGGTGATTAAAACAAAAAAAGCCGCAGGAGAAGAAGCAGAACTGAGGAGCAGCTAAAGTTTCGGGCCAAATACCATTTACTGTGTCTGTGGATGAACCGCCTGCCTGCATTTTGCTGTTACGATCTCCACAGACAGCTGAACTCTGCAATCAGCAGACCCACTGCAGTCGGCACATCTCACCTGACACAAGCGCTATGTATGAATGCAGCTAATAAACATGCCCGTCCACATGTTGTAACAGTCATTATGGTTTTACGCACACATATAAGTTTAATCTACAAAGCAGTGATGGGATTTCTTTCCTCCCTTCTATGAGAAAATGCAACTTATCTTATATCCTGTTAAAATCCAGGCTCTGCTGTGTGGCTGCATTAAGTAGATGCACTTCTGATGATCTGCAGCTCAGGTCTGGATGACTATAGATGGATTTACATAGGAGGACATGCACCCATCTGCTTGGCAACATAATACTGGCCCGGCGCAGATCAGGAAAGGACAGAAGCAAGCTGAATAATAATGAAGTGTTAGATTGGCGATGTTGAACAGCTCTGTGTACCCGGCATCAGCGGGTGACTTTCCTGACGGAGAGGAAGAATAATGTAGATGGAGAAAGTAGAGAAACGTGTTTTTCTGACTCGGTCTGTCTCTGCTTTCTGACAGCTCTTCCCAAGATGCCCACTTCCCTCACTGTGACAGAAACCACGGCTACCAGCGTCACCCTGACTTGGGACTCCGGCAACCCAGAACCTGTGTCCTACTATGTTATTCAGTATCGTGCCAAATTGTCTGAGAACGGTTTCCAGGAAGTAGATGGTGTCGCCACAACCCGCTACAGCATTGGTGGCCTCAGCCCCTTCTCTGAATACGAGTTTCGTGTCATGGCTGTGAACAACGTTGGCCGGGGTCCTCCCAGCAGCATCGTGGACACCCGTACAAGTGAGCAAGCACCCTCATCACCACCTCTTCATGTCCAGGCACGCATGCTGAGCTCCAGCACCATGCTGGTCCAGTGGGAGCCTCCCGAAGAGCCCAATGGCCAAATCCGGGGCTATCGGGTCTACTACAGCGCAGATCACGATGCCCCGCTCAGCGCCTGGCAGAAGCACAACACAGATGACAGCCATTTCACCACCATCTCAGGCCTGGCAACAGATATCACCTACAGCCTGAGGGTGCTGGGCTTCACCTCAGTGGGAGATGGGCCTCCGTCTGACACTCTACAGATCAAAACCAGGCAGGGAGGTGAGAACATGCTCACTACATCACTGCAGAGCAATGTATCATAAGCAGCGTGCGCCTGGCTCCGATTATTGGTGAGGTGAAGAGTTATTCAGATCATTTACTGTGTGCACGTGTTAGCAAACGCTGCCTGCTGTTGCATAAGCAAGTTACAACTCGAGCATTTACGTCCTCTTAAACACTTCTTCACATTAATATTCAGCTCTTGTCTTAAACAACATTTGTGTTCCATAATGTGCTGTTTGGTAAAATTATATTTCAGGTCTCGTTACAGTTTTGATGGCTGTGCCAGTTCATGAAGCATCTCGTGATTGAGATGTATTTAGAAAAAAAAATCACACCCATTTTCACTCATCAGGCTTTTTTTATTTTGAAAATCAGGTTGGGATATTCTCCAAAGTTCTCCTTCCTCACATGTAGCACACAGCAGGAAATGCTCCGCTTCAGCTCCATTGGTGGTGCTTGGAATATTTCACCCTGGACAGAGGGAGCCAGAGGCAGTGCACTCGCCACCCACTCGCTCATTAGCAGTGAATGGACTGAGCTACCGTATTAGCTGCGCCGCTCCCACGTCGGCACAGTCCGGCATCACAGTGACGTTGTAGTAGAGAGCTAGAAGATTAAAGACCAGCTGAGTTAGGCTGCACGTGTCTGTGCAGAGACTCGTGCTTTATATTGCTAACTGTTTGGTGTGAGGCAAAGTTTTGTTCTGAAAACAGTTGCTGTCACTTTGGACTCCAGCATCACAGGGTGATACTAGTTATGAATGAATGATATATACAGTAGTGCACTCTTTTTGTTATAAGTCTGGCTTTGAGGTCATCTTGGTTCTATTGAAAAATCTCTTGTGATTTTTAGGATTAAAAAAATAACGAAATCACGTTTGCATTATATTTATTTTTATAAGAAGAGATGTCAGCGTCAGGTTGCTGTCAGGCAGCCCAGACGTTTGTACAAGCCCGCACTAAGAGCAGGGTAAAGCCAGCCTGAGCTTGTGGTAAATGTGGGCATAAACCTCACTGTTACCAGCACAACTGCACAGAATTCATTTCTGGCTCGCATCATTTTCTTTGCTAAGGCTACACCTGCCTTATGTTCAAGGACAGGCTGGTGCTTTAGTCACAGACAGCATCTTTTACAGTGAGCTATGCCTGACAGGACGAAACATGGCGCCATACCCGGGCTGCAAATGAAATGAGTTCAGGACTCTCACAGGCTGACACAAGATATTTCAACTTAAATACTTTTTTCATTGTCTAGAATTTTAACTTCTTTGAGTTTAACTCTATTGTTACAGGGCTTGGAACATATTAAACCTCTTTGCATACATATAGCTCTTGCTTCCAAGAATTTACTGGTTCATGGCAGGTGTTGGTTTTCTATACTTTGCTGGCATAATTTCACCCGGAAATGTAGCGATGACTCTTTGTACATGTATGAAAGCAGTGCAGGAAGAGCCTGAGTTGTTGGCACATCTATTCATGATGTGAATAGATGTGCCACCAGGATTTTACCTACCTGCCTGTTCGAAACAACAAATGTGGATTTCCTGGCAGGGGCAGGTCCTCGCCCAGCTTTGCTTTACTCCTCTACTTTCTTACACTTTGTGTTTCCATCTTAACACATCTCTTTGTTTCCTCCTGCAGTTCCAGCTCAGCCGTCTGACTTTGACGGTGAGGCTGAGCTAGACTCACGCATCATGCTGTCATGGCTTTGGCCTGTCCAGGAACCCATCATTAGCTTTGAACTGGTGTACTGGGAAGCCAACAATCCCACAGACAAGGTAAATACCCCCTTAGAAATCTTTTCTTTCCACTGAGATGTTGCTTGTAAAATCTTTATTGGCTAGGAGCTATGCTGTGCTTCAGGCTGTGTATTTGCATTAATGTCTTTTTAGTAAGTTCAAAGTGTCTGCACTTTATTCAGGTTTGATAAATGTCATCACATCACGAACACTTCTTGCTGTGATTTATCCACGAGGAGGTCTGGGTGATTTTATGCCACAGTCTCCATTAGAGCTGCGTGATTCACAAGGTCCCGAATCGATTTGATCCCCAATTCGATTCGATTTGATTTGAATCTGGGAAATTTTGCATCAGACAGTCAGAATTATTATAATTCAGATCATGCATCAGTACATTTCCATATTTTTATATCTATAAAAAGGAAGCTGACACTTGCGAGACTTTATCAAAGCTGTGAGCGTCACAGCCGACGCCTCTGTGTCAGAGTAACTGAGGATAAAACATGAAGGAGATTTTCCTGGTCTGGGATTTATAAAAATATTCTGCAGCAGATCAAAAACAGAAAAAAACTATCAATCAACACATGAACATTACCTGATGCTGCTGAAGTGAAGCAAAGTTACAGAGGTTTGATTAGAGACACAGCGTTTTGCAATTTTGCATAATTTTAAAAAGTTTAAATTTGTTCAGTGTTGAACAGCAGAAATGAGGCTTTGTTTTCGGAAGTAAGTAAAAGGAAAAAACAGCGGCCGACAGGCTGTAAGAACGGTAGACTTGTGCGTAACAAGCAAGCGAATAATGAAGAAAACAAACTTTTAAGAAACTGTTCAGTACAGAGAGAGAGAGAGAGAGAGAGAGCTGTGCTTGAAGTGAGATTTTATCCTGGTGGAAGCAAAACAGCAAAGCTAAGAGTGAATTCATGACGATGTTTATGTGAAGCGCAGTTTGGATCTTCTTTGGCTGCTGGTTCAGTCAATGTTGTTTGGAGAGAGATCAAACTAACAGCTTCAGAATCAGCGCAAAAAGGGCGTGAACACAAAGCGCCGCCGAAACATCAGAATCATCGAGCCGTCGGCTTTCAGCCCCGACCGTGTCCGTGCCGTCGGTGAGAAAGTCAGAGCTCACTGATCCTGATGCGTCGGCGGGTCGAGCTTTGTGTTTACGTCTCTGTGCAGACTCCGTGTTCCTGCTCTCTTCTTTAGCTGTTTGGTGGCTGTTGAAATTTTGTGAGGTTTAACCTGAGATTCTGGCGTTTAGGCCAAAATAAATTTATTTTAAAAAATCGATTCAGGGTTTTAATGAATCGATATCACGTTATCCAAGCCAGAATTGATTTTAATCGATAAATCGATAATCAAAACCCAGTCTCCATATTTTTGAAGCGACTGGAGTTGGAGGGGTTTTGCTGTAATTTTGATCTATTACAAAAACAGAGCTTGGATGAGCTGATGGCTGTTGTGCATCAAGAACTACACTGTCTGTGGTGTGATGCACCTCCTCCACTACAAAAACAAGAAAAAAGTCCCTCCTATGATTCCCCTAATATGATGTCATTGACAGGTTTTTCAGTAGTTGTGGGTGTTTCCCACAGACACAGGCTTAAAACACACAGGTTCATATTACGAGCCCTAAACAACACCAGCGTTTATCTCAGGAAGAAAAATATGCCAACCACCAAACTCCAAGAACAGCTGCCTGTTGCCCAAAATCTCTGCACTAAGTAACTGAGAAAGATTTAAGGCACACGAGAAACAGTCATGGCAGTAACGAAAAGTTACAATCATTTGGTCACATATTGCATCGAATCATAAACCTTATTGTTCGTGCAATACTGTTTTTCTAAAGTGTACGTGTGAAGAGAGAGAAGCTGAGACAAACTGCAGCGTATTCAGGGCTGAAACAGTGAGAGCAGAGCTGTGGGTGGAGAGGTGACAGCTTTGCTTGGCCACTGTACAAGGCAAGCATGCTGAAAAGAGCTCCACTTCTCTTTACTGCACCAGCTCGTCAATGTTACAAGGAGCTTGGCAGGTAGGCTGCTCGGCCTCCTCGAGAAGCTCCAGGCTTTGTCTGCAGACTCCATTGTGTTGAGACCAATCAGGCCCTGGCTTCATTTTTGCCCTCGTGACCTTGTGCTCTTTCGTCTCTTCACAGCACCGCGTCACTTTCGATGCAGCAGGCTCCTATGCAGTCGATGGTCTGAAGCCAGACACGCTGTACGTCTTCTCCCTGGCAGCCCGATCTGAGATGGGCTTAGGCGTCTTCACTCAGCCTATTGAATGCAGGACAGCTCAGTCCAGTAAGTATAACAGCACTCAGTCACGTTCACAGTTGCGGCTCCAGTTATGTAGTCCAGGTGAGAATGACTAAATGAGTCATCTGTGACTTAAAACTGACTAAATACACCAAAAACATGTGGAGGTAAGTGGAGCTTAATTCAGTGCAGTCCAACTAAGAGATCCAGCTCCCTGGGAGCCCAGTCGGCTTTCTCCTTTCTCTTATTCTGTTTACTGAGTGTGTCTGTGTCTGATTTGAACACCTGTAATATACCTGAGGTAAACCGACTGCATAAACAATGAATAACCGTGTGTCAGTTTAGAGCAATCCTCCTACTCAACGTGTGAAAGCCCCACGGTGTGTTTCATTCAGGCCTCTGTCAGCAGGAAACTGTCTCTGTCACACTTACTGTTTTTAGAAAGAAAGATTGAAAAGTTGCTTTTTATTCCCACAGCATGCAAAATGTTGGAGCTTAACTTTGCTTCACATACGCGATTTATTCGTTGTGTTTCTGTGATTTAAAACATTAAGACTGTGTTTTCTTTTTTGCTCAACTATGCATTTACAGCATAAAAATGATAAATACTCATTTATATGAGAAGCTGGCGTTTTAGTGCCGTCTGGTGTTATTGTTCTCTAAAGAGATCAGCTTTTACCCAGATCTCCATGCCGATGGTTCCCACCTGAGTCGGGGAGCAGAACCTCCTGTTCTGAAGCCACCGCTGAACTATTCAAACACAATAGGACCAGCAGCAGACGGCAGCGTAGCTCACAGAACTGTGTAATTGCAAATGTCATTTTTCAAGCTGGCAAAATGTAATCAAAGCTGTAGCATTAATTATATGTTGAATTTTTCCACCTGCCAGTCACGCTTCATTTTCCCGAACATTCAACTCAATTATAAAATTCAAAGGCAACAACCACAGAAAATGTCGCCTCTTTGTGACACACAATCCACACACGACATCGTTCGTAGGGGCGTGCTTTGTATTTATAGATGTACATTCTGCTTTCTGCAGCGCAACAATCAGCGGGCGTTGCACATTTTGACAAATAGTCCAATAAGTCACGGAGTCGATACATGCAGCACATTATGATGTAAGGCCAAGCAAACACAAACAGACATTTGCAGAGACAGCTTTCATCACAACTGTCATGTTCCTTTCAAATGATTGTTTGTCATGTGAAATGTGGCCGAGCATGTGGCGATGTGCAGGACTTCGATCGCTGCTCCGTCACTAACACCATCGAACACCGTTAATTCACAACTACGATGTGTTATCTTAGCGTCAGAGCTCTGGCGTGCCGGCCGATGAGGAGCTGAAGCTGCAGTATTTATGACAGTTTCCCGAAGGAGTGCAAGCCCTCGCTCAGCTACTTGTTTTACCTGTCAGGACTGAAATCTTTCAGCTGTCACACTGCAAACAAATGTGTTGTAAACTATTCTCTTTGATTAGCAGTCTCTCTCATCGCTGCCCTGACTGCCAAACATAACGCGTCAGAGAACTTGCAAACAAGTCTGAGGACCCTGACCACTGCTGCCACCTCCCTGCAGCTTCTCATCCAGCTGCCACTCTCACTTCTGTTTACTTACAGCATATCAGGCACTTGTCAGATTTTATACATATTGTATTGAAACTGCAAGGTTACTACAGGAAAGAAAACACCATCTAATAACTGTCCTGTGCTTTTCCCAGCAGAGTCTTGGCAGTCTGGGAAACAATCATTTATTCGTTTAGATGAATTTATGTTTCCACACGCAGATTGTTTGCAGACTTTTGTTTAAATGTACCATTTTTTTCTACAATAATTAACCTACCAAGCATCATGCATTTATTGAACTTCAGAAAAGTGTTTTCACCGGGGAGTTTGTTGAACTTTAAATGTGATATAATGTAAATGTAATTCAAATACAAACAGGAATCTAAAGCTGAAATTCAAGCAACACCTCCTTCTACCCCGTTTGCTTTCAGTGTGACTCAGTGATCTGGTGGAGCCGCAGTTAGCTGTTAATAATTCTTCTTTATTCATTTTACCTCTTCTGTCATGCTCCTTTGGAAATAGCTTAATGTATGACAGGCAGGGAGGGTGGAGGGAAAAAAGGGATGTTAATCATTACAAAAATGAGAATGGATACATATGACTGGTTATACTTAAAACACAACAGGATGAGACAATGAGACCCTGACACAGGAAGCCCTGAGAGGAGGGTAAGAAGGTAAAGCTGGTGAAAATGAACATAAAAGGGACATAAAAGGAGATTGTGTCAGGATGACTCCAGGACGTTTTCATTACAGGTTAAATGGATTACATAGGTGTGCGTATGAATGTCATTGTTCCTGGCTTTATTATAAAGCATAGTGAAAGTCCATCTTTTACCACTTGCAGAGACTAAAACAGACGCAGTCTTAAATATTTTTACCCTGGCTTGAGATCACTTTTCAGTTTTAGATGTTCAAAAAAGAAAAGATTAAATCGATGCGATGTAATCTTTCAGACCTCACGATAGCGTCTGTTTTTTTCGTTTTCTTTTTTCTTACGGGTCTCTTTTTCTGCCCAAATCTTGATTCCGTTTCTCTCAAATCCTCCCACCTCTGCTTGAAGTTTGACTATTTTTCATATTCGTGTTTCTGTTTGGGACTTTAATCTCCCACACATGGATCTCTGCCTTTTGATTCATTGCACCCCTGCAGTGATGCATCCAAAACTTCTCGTATGCATGAAGTTTCCTTTCAACCAGTGGCGAGCACCTTTCCTGCAGCAGGAGAACGAAGAGGCTTCCAGCGCTGTTCAAACAGGAACTCAGTGCATCCGCTCGGCTGGGGCCGCCACAGCACAGGCGAGCGTGATAACTGCCACCCGTGTTATCTCTTTCACCTGCTCCACATTCATCTCAGTCGCTGGTTTTGTTGTTGAGTGTTGTTGTATTCTGCTCTTGTGGGTCATTGTGCATACATGCATTCATCTGTAGTGTGCCTGTTTTATCTTTCAGTTGGTGAAACTTCACACTGTGTG
>NW_024582366.1:1052990-1065408 GCF_018398535.1 Haplochromis burtoni
GTGTGTGTGTGTGTTGCAGTATGACATTTTTCTGCCCTCTGGACTGTGGAGGTTATTTGTACTTGTTATTTTCAGGACATCACATCGATTATTCACAGAAACATTTCCTGATAAATAACTTTTCATCTTAAAATCATCTTCATTTACATGTGATTGGTTATCTCTATGGTTTGTGGAAAATGCAGTGCAAGTATTACCCAAACTGCTTTATTTTTGTCTGAGTAACGTTTATATTTAGTCATCTTGTTAAAGATGAATTCAGGACTGTTACTGTCATGTTTCGAAATATTTAGTGATTGTTTCGTTTCTGATCCAGAAAGGGGGGCAATTTTGCAACTAATGCAAGAAGTGATATAATTAAACATGTAAGACAAAACTGAGTTTTCTCAGCTTTTGTTACCAAGCTTAAATAGGAAGCTGTACCAAGGTACGACCCAGTGTTGTCTACACATACAGACAAAAGTACAACTTTTCAAAGAACCAAGTTTAAAATTAATCTTTATTGTATCTTTATTTGAAAATAGAAAAAAATCACATAGTTTGACAGGCATGAAATAGTATTTTTGCACCAATAAGGTGATTCCCAAGAGCTATTAGCCCAAAGCCTATCCTTATCTCAGCGTGGAGTGATGAATCCAAATTTGAAATAAATTTTATCAACATTTACAACGAAGATCAGGAGAGAAATATGACGAGGAGTGTTTACAGCCAACTGTAAAGCAGGGAGGAGGCTCTGTCATAAGAGATGAGATAAAATGAGACTTCATTGATCACATTTGTACGTTACATCCACTCAGGCACAGAAAGCAGAAGGAAAAATACCAAAAATTGCCCATTTTCCTGACAAAATCTCAAGATTTTTCTGTCAGAGTGGAACTACTGCAGGTAACATCTGAGTGTAATTCACATGCTGACATGCCCCTCGAGTGCTTAGGCGTAGTGCTAGATCACAGATAACACACTCAAACTTTCACTCACCAAACTGGGACACAGAATTCTTGGACAGTCTGCACAGTTAAAAACAAAGTTATAACATTTGTCCGATTTCTGCTTTAAAATGCTGGAAGGAGGCACCGACACTACAAATATGCTTGAGGGGTCCAGTGGCACCAATTAGCCCAGGTGATGCATGCAAGCAGAGCCTGTGGCAGCACACCTATCAACCAAAGCTTTCTGAACAGGCGAGTCCCAAACACGTAGTTTTTTGGAGGGGCGGGGCCTTCTTTGCACTTTGTGGTTTGATTTGTCAGCCATACTGGCTTCATGGTTTCGTTATTCCCCTCCAGACAAATGTAATTTAAAATGATCACATATTTCTGTGTGTTTACAATGATGTACACTGAACATACAGCAGGAGACACTGTTTCCACAAACCATAATGACAAAAACATTGATAGGATAATGTGGCATTAATCTGCCAGTTTAATAATTACTCGGTAACACAGTCCAGAGAGACAGTTGCTTCATCATCCATCATCCACCCTACCTGACCATTACCCTCCCTCCTCCCCTTCCTTCAGCCCCATCAGCCCCACCCCAGGAAGTACATTTGCTCAGCCTCAGTTCCACCAGCGTCGAGGTGAGGTGGGTGGCCCCGCCCACAGACAGCCAGCACGGTGAGATTGTTGGCTACTCCCTGGCCTACCAAGCACTCACGGGAGAGGACCAGAAACGCCACCAGGTGTCAGGGATTGGTCCTGATATCACCAGCTACATTTTGGAGGACCTGGAGAAGTGGACGGAGTATTTGGTGTGGGTGAGGGCTCACACAGATGTTGGGCCAGGTCCAGAGAGCTCTGCAGCTAAAGTCAGAACCAAGGAAGATGGTATGTTGATGGTTTCATGGGAAACATTCAAACTAACTGTCCAATTCTTTTGTATTCATTTCCTGCTGCTGCAGTTTAGTCTTACAAACACTCACCAAAGTGTGCATAAGCTCAGTGTATATGCATGGCTCAAATACAGAATACAGCACCGGGTCTTCAGACGCTTGGAGGGTTTGGAGTAAACTGGTTAATTTGTAAATGAATAAAAATCAGTCTGCAAAACATCAGATTGATGGACTGGATTAAGAGTCCGGTGTAGGATTTGTAATCTTGTTGATTCCACTAATACGCACGGCTACCCTGCACAGTGCCAACAGTTGGTGCCAAGTCATGAAGCTGTGCAGTCTGTGGTGGAGCATCATGTAGTCTTCATATACGGCACTTAAGCTCTGGTTTTGACATAAATCCAAAAGTAGTTTTATGGTTCTTCAGACATCACCTCAGGAACAGGAGATCAAACATTTCAGCCAACTTAGTCCAAGCCTATTTAAACATGGAGTTTTCACTGTCTCAGGTTTCAGTGTGTAATGTTGCATTAGTTATATGTTCACTCAAGAAAAAAAACAATCTTTAAGCCTGAGTCCCTGTTTGCTAAAGAAGGTTGTACAACCTGTAGGCACAGATTGGAAACCCCATGAAAAACCTGCGTGTGGAACACAGTTTCTACAGCGACAGGACAGACATACACACAGCTCTTTATTGAACCTGGAGTAACTCAGTGTTTAATCTGTTAGGTCAGAGACTTTTGATTTACACCTGAAAAAAACCTTGTGCTCTTTGTGGGAGAATTTTCAAAATAAATTTAGCTTCCTTATCTGTACTGCTAGTGCAAGTAAGCTCTAATAAATGCAGCAGACAAGAAGTGCAACAGAAATCGCAACCGTGTAGTCGTGTTTATATCAGGTGGTTTCTGCAGCAAATGTCAACAGTCTTTGTAAAACACCATCACTTGTGTTTTTATAACAGATATGGCGGCGACCCTTTTTTTTTCAGTTCAATTTCTTATATCATGAATAAAACGCATGATTATTTTCAGGTCTTTGGGAGAATGCCGAGCTCAGTCAGCAGTCTGTACAGAGCAGTATACAGACCTGCAGTAGGTACATGCATGCACAGAAAATAAAGCTAAGGTACAGAGGAGTGGGCCTTTTTGCTTATGGTCTGCAGATGAGATGATACCAGACCCAGAAAAGTTTTAGGAATTAAAATATCACAGTAGTTGTGTCTGCATGACACAGTATGTCATACCTGAGTATTCAGCACGCATTCTGAGCAAAGCGGGTCAAGGTTAGTCATGACTCTCACTGCACCATGATAGACGTAATCATCAAGACAGAAGCTTTTCCTTATTTCACTACATTTTGTGAGTCTGTTTTGTGAGACTTTAGCTGCCACTAAGCTCCTGCCTGTCATGCTCTGCCAGGCTGCGTGTCCCTTTTCCCAGCGTGATGACATGGTGTGCTGCACTGCTAGGCCAAGGTGTCTGGAGAGTTGCCTGAGTGGCAACATAGCATGCTCTTTCCCTGTTGTTAGTCACATGGCAGGACTGAAGCACAAGCTAAATAGACACTATGATTCAGTCCGGAGGGATACTCTGCTATTCAGCAGCATCCGTTTGCTATTACCTTCACTGCTGAAGATGAGTCCAAATGCAGCACAGCCCAGTGCTCACGTCTCTAAGACACATGGCATTACAACAAATCCTTACAAGAGGATTCTCTTCTTTTTTGTGCAGGCACAATTGGCCGTATCATGACCAATGAGAGCAAAGAGTAATGGACTCTTTTCTGGAACCACTCAAGGAAATCAAAGCATCAAAGTTTAAGTCCTGTGCAATATCACCGAGGCTCAGCAAGTATAGCAGCATGGTGGCCTCTCCTCTGTTAAAGCTTGCAGTTCTGAGCCAGCTCAGGTCTTGTACTGCCTAAGAATGACCTCCAGCTCTGCCTTTACCACTATTAGATTTAGTTTTTATATGTATATATCAGGGCTGCAACGATACACAAAATTCACGGTTCAGTTCGATACTTTGGTGTCACAGTTCGATATTTTTTCGATACAAAAAATGTTCATGCTGTTTTAATTTGTCATTTATCAAAATTATAAATATATATTTTCACTCAAAAGTACAGTTTTTAAATTTAATGTTGCTGAAACAACAAAGTAATAAAAAAATAAATCTGGAGAACCCTCATCTTTGGAAAAGAGAGTTTATTACAGAGAAATGGCTCTTTCCAAAATAAAAGCTCTACTATACGCTTCTTCTGGGCTATATTCTCAGCAGCATATTAAACATATCAGGTCCCCATAAGGAGAATCCTGTGCTAACGGCTGTCTAAATGACTCGGGTAAAGTTTGTAGCATGCGTGCTTGTTGTTTTTGTTTGCTTCCACTTGTCTTTGCACGAGGATGCTGTCGGAGTAAATGTGCAGTCATATTCGTTGTGTTCCCACTAGTGCTGTCAGCCTTAATCTGAAATGACGTTAACGCCATAACTCGGCAAATCTCCGCTAACGAGCTATTGTTCGATACATATGCGTACCGAACCGAAAGCTCTGTATCGAACGGTTCAATATCAATACGAGTGTCGTTGCACCCCTAATACATACATATATATATGTATATGTGAATATGTATATGTGTATGTATGTATGTATGGAAATAAAATTTATGCCACTGAAATATTTAGAGCGTTTCTAAAAGGACATAAAAACTCTGCAGTTAATCCTCCTAAAACTAAAACTCCTTTTAATCGGTTTTACTCAAACCTGACGATGAATCTAAAACTAACCCCTCTTCTTTCAAACCTGCCCAACAGTTTCCAGTTACCTGATTTAAACAGAATATTTTAGTACTTGCCAAAAGCCAACAGTGACCTTATGACCAGTGTTTTTGTTTGTTTGTTTTCCTGGATGGCATTTCTTTATGGGTGAAACCTCAAAGAGACAAATCTAAATAGTGTTAGAAGCACAGTTTCCTTCCTCACACCACTAACCCTCTCCATCTGCTGCCCTTCTCTCTCTCCTGGCGTCTCTCATCACTCTTTATTTCTGAACACCCACTGAATTTGAATCTCACACTCTTTTCATCTCTTTCCATCTCTCTGCACCCCATTTGACTTTGAGCTCTCATTGCATTTCTCCAGCATCTGTCCATTCTCCACACAGTGTACGCTTTCTCCCACGAATCCTCCTTCCAGCTCTTATCCGTGTCAGCCCGAGTAACAAAAAACATTCTCGTTTAGCTCCCTGACATAGTCGCAGCGTACGCTGAACTTTCCTGGCTTACTGTAATTTCCTTTAATAATCTGCAATAAAGGAAACACTCAAATTTAAAGAGAATAACAATTTTTCTTCTTAGATATTATAATTATTCTGATATGAGCACAGAGGAGCCGTAGCAGAGTTTTGTCAGACAGGCATTGGATCTCTTTTACAGATTTCATTAGACTGTGATTGGGACTTTGCTCACTGGGACACGTCAAAGTTATACTCGGCTTCCCTGATGCCCCGAGACAAAGGACCTGTTCTGTGAGCTTATTCTCCTGCTTGTGTTGGTTTTAATAGGACACAAATCAGAAATAAATGTAGCCAGCCATTGCTCAGTCTAAAGGCAAAGACTGCAGTTGTGTCGACCCATGGTGTCATTAATGTGACGCAGTTATAGTAAGAGTGTGATAGGACTCCAACAAAACCCACCGTACATCAGAACTGCTCAAAACAGCCTGCTTTGGATTTAGAGATTGTGTATAAATGTTGCATGAATTTAAGAGTCTGTATTCATTTATTGATGGAAGTTTATTTTGGGATCTCTCCTAAACAGAAATCTATTTTGTTTTTGAGTAATCTTAATTTTTTTTTAAAAAGTGTTTATTTTGTTTTGTTTTTTAGTCACAGTCCTGTTGATTTGCTTTGGTTGAAGGCCCAAAGCTCTTTGGTTTGTACGAAGCTTAGGGAACACAGAACAAATCATCCAGTGAAAGCAAAGGCAAAGCTAGACAGTAACCACAGACACCTGCATGTGGTCTGTCCCTCTGCTCTGCCTCTAATGCGTCCGATAGTTTAAGAGCACGACTGATACCTGGTGCACATTTCTGGTGCCAACAGGATCTCACAGCTGCGACTGATGCCTTGGGATGAAAATGTGCTGATTTGACATTTTAAAGCAAACTAACAGCCATTATCATTTTCCCCTTTCTCCTGCAGGAAATGCAACATAACTGTCCCAGCTTTTGCTTTCATGTCCACTGTTCTCTGCTGGTCCTGAAAAGCATTTCTGTTCTGCTCTGCACTGCTTAAACTCTGCTTAGTTTATCTTTAGGTACTTTAGAGATTGTTGGTCTTTCGTGTAGCTGTTTTCCATCACTTCACCTATTTTATTACAGTGGGACACTGTAATACTGCAGAGAACTTTAAAGATAAGTCAGGATATCACGGCCTTGATTAGCCACCGTGGAGCACTTCAATTTAAATTTGATGTTGAGGTGAGAGGGCAACGTTTCAAGGAGTCGATCTGGCTGCTTGTTTTTCCGCCATGCTGAGAAATTCACTATGCACAACAAATCAAATGTTTTGTTCAATGATTGCTACTTGCTCACCTTGTTATACTCCATGATTATCCATCAAAAACTCCATGAGACAAAACAGCATGTATGTGAACGAGAACTTTAAAAGTTTTGATGATTATTTTTAAAATTGCAGAAATAAGAACAGTTTGTATGTTTGTGACCCAACTAAACGAAAGTAAACTTTCCAACAATATCTGTTTGAAGAATAAAGTTTTAATTCAGTGTTCAGCTCTTGTGCTGATAGAAGATTACTTTGTCACATACGGGATCTTTCATGTGCTCAAAGAGAAAGCAGTGACGCTGGATCCCCTTCTTAACAACGTTTAATATTTACACGCTCAGCTAGCTTCTAAAGATGTGAGTAAATGCTAATAAATCCAAACTGCATGCAGAGGTCGTTCAGGTTGTGGATTTGTTTAATCTGATGTGTGCAGAAGGAAGTGAGCACACAGAGTGGACCCAGTGAGAGTGATACAGAGGAGACAATTAGTGGCTGCAGTAGCTTTGACAGCCGCTGCAGAGAACCCCCAGCAGCCACAGGCACAAGATCCGGCTTCACGCTGTCAGTCAGGATGGCCCTACAAGTTTAAAACCAGCATGAAGTGTGTGAGTCTCACAGTCTGCAGTAAGCATCTACATGTTATAGTGGGAATTAAAGATAAGTAAACCCGTGTCCACACTCACGGCACATTTAGCTTTAGTGAAATCATAAAAACTCCAGCAGACAAAGAGGCCTTTGTAAAGTGTAAGCCAGGCAAGCAGGAGGACGTATGCAGACAGGACGTGGAGCGATAAAATCAATCTGAAGAACGGCATGTCCTGATTTATTGTCGGAAAATCTTCTCCAGGCCACCGAAACCCAACGTTCATCCTCTCCAGGTTGGTTTTTCACTTCTGTTGGCTTGTTGACGTTGATTCGACACTAACGGCTTTTTGCCTGCTTACAACCACTTTTTTCATTAGCCACTCTTTTTCTGCCAAAAAGGAGATGCAAGAAAACTTGGTAAATGGACTGGTTCTTATAGAGCGCTTTTCTACTCTTCTGAACACTCAAAGCGCTTTACACAACTTGTGCATTCACCCATTCACACAAGCACATTGTTCTAGGTGCTTTTCTAAGTAACATTCACACACATTCACACTCCGATGGATGCATCGGAGAGCAATTTGGGGTTTATTTTGTCCCAAGGATATTTGGCATGCAGACTAGGGGAAGCCAGAAATCGAACCACCAACCTTCCGATCAGTAGATGACCTGCTGTACCGCCTGAGCTACAGCCACCCGAAAGCAGAGTATATGCAAGTAGGGAAGATGTGCAGCAAATGTCACATAGGATTCAAACCTGTGCTAGTAGATCTCACAGCAGCTGCTCTTCCCATTGAGCCAAACCAGCTCTGGTTGGTTTAGTAGATTACTTGAATAATTAAAACACTTTGTCTTTATTGGGCTGTTGCATGGCCGCTATCAAAGTAAATGTGGTTACCACAGAATGAATATGAAACACCTGCTCTTACGTTTTCAGGCCTCAGCTAAATAATGAGCAAACAGAAAAGCCCATTCCTGAAAAAGAAAAGAAATCTCTTCAGTTTGTGTTATTTCTGTTTGCTCAGATTAGCATCAGATTAGCATCAGGCATGCATTAGAAAACAAATGAACTGTAGCAGCTACATGCACTTCCTCCCATGACCACAGGAGGTTGTTTCCACAAACAGTGACGTTTTAGTCAGAAATCGACCACCGTTATTGCTTTTCAGCTGAGGTTGGCTTTATTTTAATCCATGGCAGCAGATGGACTTCAAAGCTGTGTTTAGTCTGCTTTAGGATCCCGTTGTCTGTTACATGCTCATTTTGTTCTTCTTCTTCACTGGCTTTTGCTTTTGCAGTTAACACTGTGGTTTATTGACGTTTCTCCTCCAAAGCGTGAAGCTTGACTCTGGAAGGTCTCTGATTTTATAAAAGGTTAAACGATTCTAATTAGTCGAAAGTGCAAAGTGCTGACACCGAGTTGCAGAGCTTTCCTCTGCCTGCTGTGCCGGGTTGATACTTTAATACTTCTGCTTGCTGCTTTAACACTTTTCTCTCCCTGTTTTTCAGTATTTTCCTTTTCTGTTCTCTCTGTGTGAATTCCATTAATATTTGCAGAGCCTCATCTCCTCATTTTTATTGAAGTTAAATTTGTATTCATTTACACCTTCCTGTGAAGCTGACCAAGCATTCCAGAGGAAGCTTCTTAAGCCTATTTTGATATGCAGCAAAGTAGAAAGTGTGTGTGCTCTAAACCCAGCTCCCAGCATCCTCTTGGGGCTCCATGTGACAAGCTTTGATGTGGATAACCTGCAAAGATAGCCAGTGACCTTCACGTATCCTTGCAGCCTCTCCAGGCTGGTAGCTACCTCATCAGGTCAAACTTTGAAGTGGTCCAACTGATGAAGAGAAATGACCCTGGATAGGCCTTACCACACCTTTGTCTTCATCTACATCTGCTGCTGGACATGTGGGCACCATTTAAAATAAACGTAACCCCATGCAACAGTTATTGCAATTTTATTTAAATCAGGGAGGCTCGTTGAGATTAAACTCTTTCACAGAGATGGGAACATGAAGCATTTGCCAGAACAAAGCAGACGGGAAAAAACGGCCCAATAAAGACATGTTCTCCTGTCCCTCAGCATTACAGTCGAGTGGTTTGATGCACCAGTTTCTACAGTGTTGGCTGTTGGCTCAGGAGTGGCAGCAGCAGAAGGCGGTCTGAAGATTGGTTTGGGTTTAGACCTCATTCACAATCACCTGACGACCTCTGGCTGCTAGTGGAAAATGTGTGTTGCTGCTGTTGCAAAGCTAAATGTGGCTGCTGCACTGAAAACCTTCTTGTGGTTTCTCTGGTTGCGTGTAGATTTGTGCAGTATTGGACAAAGGAAGTGGAGAATGTCAAAGTAAACGTTGTGATTTTGAGGGGAAACAGCCTCTATTCCTATTTTGTGTCACACGTTTCAGTGTCACTGCTCCTCTGTGAGTAGTTGATGAATGTTTGCAGACATGCAAACTACAGGTGATGACAGAAGCATGCAGGTAATCATAGAAAACATTTTCGGTGCTACGTGTAGTTTCTTATACCTCTTTGCCTAAAGTGTCACCTAGCAACTCCCAGCAAATCTTAATCGACTGGTCAAGGTTATTCATTTTCCCCTCTGACCGGTGTTTGCCAGGAGATCACAGACCAGTCTCTCAGCCTGTGTGATGTGAGAGTGAAACACTAAAAGCTTACAAAAACACTAGAAAATAGTCTGTTGGGGTTTTCGCTCTAAAAACGAATTGGTTCGTTTTATGAAAATATGGTGGTGTGTGTTAAAATGCGCCCAAACACAGCAGTGAAACCTCCAAAAACGATGTTGGGAGTGACAGCATCACACCCCTCCCCCAAAGCCTCACCAAATCACCAGTGCATTTGCCAAAAATGACTCTCATGAATCACACATAAACAATTCTAACAAAAAGGAAAATAAAAGGAAACAAATTTCTCACTTATTCTTCTTCCCCTCACGAAGCAGTGCCAACAAGTGAATCACATGAAGGCACAAAGAAACAGCAACAAGCTTTTCAGTGAATAATATTCACACTGACAGCGTACCACAGTGAGCAGTGTGAGAAACAACAGGCACTGTGACACTTATCAGGTGTATCTGAACACACAACAAGTCTGTTTGTACTTGTTGAAGGTGAAATCATGCTTCGCAAATCTTTCAGCCGCCAAAACGTTACTGTGGAAATAGTAAAGGCTACAAAGTAAGGCAGAGATATTCAGCTTCTGAGGAACAGATGCTAATACAGTCTCATGAAGACGTGGTTTAATAGTAGCCTACCTATTGAGACGCACAAAATCAAACATTCCACTTTCTAAATGTAATTTGTGTTCTCTCATTTGTTTTCAGTGCCTGGAGCTCCTCCCAGGAAGGTGGAGGTAGAGGCCCTGAACTCTACTGCCCTCAGGGTGAGCTGGAAGCCCCCGCTGTCCGTGAAGCAGCATGGGCAGATCAGAGGATACCAGCTGGTTTACTCCAGGCTAGAGAACGGGGAGCCCCACGGCCAGCCGGTCATCCTGGATGTTAACCTCCCTGAAGCTCAGGTATTCTCACACGGTGTCATTCAGGTTGATGTAACTGGGTGAGACAATGAGTGAGAGCTGAAGACGGGGGAGTTTGGTTCAGATCCCCGAAGTTTATTTGACACAAGTTATTGTTTTAAGGCAGGAAACAATTTTTTGGTCTTTAAACTATTGACTGAAGCAATACACCCATCAGTAACAGGTCGTTTTTTTCACATGCTCTACCTTTGCACAACCAACCGGCTAATAGACACGAGGTGCACGTTTCAGAGTCTGTAATCATCAGAAGCAATTAAGCTGTGAGACTAATATGTATGTGCATGTGTTAATTCCCCGTTATTACTTTATGTTGGCTTGAAAAAAACATCTCCCTCTGCTGGTGCTTCAGATTACTGCAACTTACTGCATCCATGTCCATTTCACGCTTTGCAGAGGCAGAGCGTGAAATGGACACGGCGGACCAGCGTGTGGGTTGCACGTTTTGCCCTCTCATGGCCATTAGACAGAAAACATGTTTAAGTCGTTTCTTTAGTGGCTGAACTTTTAAAGAGCTGGAAACTAAGTAAATCTGCAGAACTGCAAAGCTCCAAAACAGCAGAAGAATATAATGAAATATAGGAGCTATTATTAAAAAAGAAATAAATACTGAAAACTTTTTAATATAATCCAAATGATTTTGAAAGATTTTTAATCATAAATGTTGATTAAAAATGTTTATGAAGCAGGAAGTTTATAAACATAATTTGTGCAAATTATTATTTTAATCTTCTCCTTGAAAAGAAAAAGGATAAACAGGTTACAGCTGTGTGTGGTCTGCAGCCTGCTGTGATGAAAAAGCATCAGATCCCAACATCGGAGCATTTCTAAAATAAGGATGTGCATCCAGTACCTCATCCTGTACCTCCCTTTGTTCCATTAGAATAATTGGATTCGACGTTTCTTTTTTCAGTTTATTTTTATTCCCGTCTCCAGTGGGAAAAAATAACCCCAAATATTAATAATTATTTGGCATCTGACATATTAGATCATCTGCAGAACCAAACATGTGCTTCTTCATATTTTTAATTAGTGTAATATTAGGGAATTTACTTTTCTCTAACCAGAAGCCTCGGTGATGATGATGATGATGAGGAGGAGGAGGCATTTCAGCTGCAGAAAGTCTTTGTTGTGGTAACACTACATGACTTAGTGCTTAGCGAGCTCGACTTTACATAATTCTTTACATAAAGACTGAAATTTATTTACCTTGAAAACACTTTTTCCAAAACATGAAGACAAATTTTTGTCTTTTTACATTATTTGTACTTAAATAACTTGAACATGAGCAAACATGTGTGTGCACGTGCGTCTCAAATGACGGCATGAACACACATAAGAAGAAAAAGATAAGAGCAACACCTCCAAAAGATGCATCACAGAATATCTAAGAAAGCCGACTGCTCGGACAACTGGCATGAAATCACTGCACCAAAGACTGAGAGCAGGTCACAGGGTGGATGTTTAAAAGCTCTCGCTGAGGAGGCGCTGCTCAGTTCCTCTCCTCTCGGCTTGTTTTGTTCTCCTGGAGGAGCGTCTCACCTGATTTCCTTTATACGCAGCATTCCTGTCTTATCTGTGTAAGGCAGGAGGCCTGATAAAGGGCCCGCATCTCACAGCCATCTCCAACCTCTCTTTAAACACACACACACACACACACACACACACACACACACACACACACACACACACACACACACACACACACACACACACACACACACACTTCTCTTTAAGGAACTGTCTTCAAGCCTCATCTGTGATAAGTTTAGTCTCTCCCCCTGGCATCAGTGATGCTGATGAGAATCAACACACGGTGTGTGGAGTGATCCTCCGCACTACACACACACACGCACACGTGCACACACACACACACACACACACAC
>NW_024582366.1:1065431-1203220 GCF_018398535.1 Haplochromis burtoni
GTGCACACACACACAGTCAGGGGCATAACTCGCTGCGACCCTTCATTTGGACTTTTGTGTGCCATTTCTTGTTGTTTTTTACCAACTTTCTAAGAAGTCAGTCTATTGTGTTGCATCATAACAACAGTTCAAGCTATTCTGAGTGAAATACAGAGGGTTATTTCAAGTTCGGTTTAAATATAATAAATTATATAAACCTTAATAACCTTTTAACAACCAGGTTTCCAGCAAACATTTCTATGCTGAATAACCGCGAGCACTCGCTGACCATTTCTCCTTCTTTGTGTCAAGAGAAAGTTTGTGTATAAGAGTTGTTTTATATTTGACCAAAATGAAATTTTAAAAGTTCTGCATCAAGAGAAGAGTGAAAAAACAACAACATATGGTTACTATGAACACAAAGACACTTTCTTACAGTTCAGATTTTTTAGCAGAAAGAGCAGCAGATACATTTAAACTGTTAGCAGTCGGACGTACCGCCCACGGGACATTGGATGGTTTAGGGGACTAATAGGACTGCTAAGGGGTTAAAGTCTTTTTATTTGTTTAACAAAACAAAATAGTCGATACTTGTCTGTGTGCATGAAAACGTCATTGCAAAAGTCTGATACATATTGATGCTTTGTTTCTAAGATACAGTCCAGATGCACTGTAACATGAAAGTCGTACATCGAAGCTGTATTGAAACTGTCCACTCAGCCACTGGACTGAGCCATTCTGTAGTGCTGTTAGAAATCTCACTCCACATATGAAGTGTCGTCACAAGTGATTGTGTACTCTAGATGACCACACCACACCATTGTGTGTCAATAAAGTGTATCCCCTCCACCCGCTGTGCTCATCTCAGCTGCAAAGTTAACACTGCTGTTATTTAACCAGTTGCTGTGCGTTTGTTATAATGTCAAATATTTCGATTTGACATGCTGTTGCCTCGGCTCACCACACCACCGGCTGCCACAGAGCACTACGGTGTCCAAAACAAACCAGCCCAACAGCTAAAGAGTAGTCTGCAGAAGCCGTCGTCTCTCTGCCCGAGCGGCAAGAATTCAGAGACTAAAATGTGTTCAAAAGAAAAGATTATGTGGAACTGATACATAATAGCACAGGGGGATGGATGAACGGACTTTGGGTATCACTGGGTCGTGTTTGTGAGGGACTGACTGAAACAGACAAAAGAGAGCTGGAAAGGTTGAGTAGTTATGCAGAAAGCTGCCCCTGCAGCATAAATCACTGCTCTGTGTGTTGATACTGATAAACATCCACGGACGTGTTACTCAGCCGCTGCTATAATTTAAATATGGCAATAACAACACATATTTTCAGATGACATCTCCTGGATGACTTTCACTGTGGTGCAGTTGGTTGCTCACAGAAAGCTGGCCCTTCAGCGTGCATTTCTGATGTAGTACACTGCCCAGCAGAGAGTTTATGACTGTATCGACATCACACTCTCTATGATGAATGGATTTCTTCTCTGTTGTGCTGCGAGTTACTTCAGCGGGCTGAGATTTCTGTGCCAGCAGAACCAGCTCCATCCCAGCTGCTTCGGTACAGCTGGATTTACAGCCCATGTGTCCTTGTCCTTGGACACCAGTCCTCAGTGCTGCTGACGAGGTGACACAGTCTGTTAACAGTTTACATCTGTGACTTCAGTAAGCAGAAACTAAACAGCAGTGTTTTTGAAAGTCTCCGAGCTCGGCTGTGAGTGCTGAGCTGTGTGTTGTCTCCAGCGAAGCAGCCTTAAATCCCTCAGTTGTTCCACTGAGGCTCGGCCTGCCAACAGTCAGTACAGACGACTATTTTGTCACAAAAAAGACCTTACTGACAAAATAAGTTCAGTCATGCCAAATTATGGCAGCTTAGAGGCAGGACCAAAGCCTTAATTGGCTGCTCATTCCCTGTCCTGGCCTTCTGAAGCCTCTGCTGTTTGCTTTAGACTCAACTCCCTCCATCTCTGTTGCTGTTCTGCTGGCAGGCTCACGGCTTTTAAGATCTCAGTGAGGCGTATTTTTGGATGGCTGAAGAACGCTTGAAGGAGCCTCTTATCCCTCTCAGCACTGATGGCTGTGAAGCGTGAGCATCGGCTGATTTGATAAGACATGGCAACCTCTCTGTGGCTCATCTCTGCATGTTGTACTCAGAGAAAACAAACCCAGACTCAACCAAAGACAATGTTTTTGTTTTCACCATCTGCCTTCACGGTCACATGAAGTATAAGCATCCAGTGTCTTTCACACAAGCGTTAGTGTGCCATCAAGCGACCCGTGTGAAATTAGACCATTTAAAACAATTTACATTAAGTCTAAATAGATGGCTGCATTACCTAGTGACAGGCAGACAGCTGATTTCAGACATATTGATTATTTAATTCTATTGTTTGATATGTTCTAAGGATTCCTGAAACAATGCATGAGGTTGTTCCTCTTAAAGGCAGACAAAGCCCAATTCATGGGTTGAAGGTGAAGGTGCAAACATTTGGCAACAGCGGAAAGCAAGAACTCCCTTTTAACAGGAAGTGGAAGAACCAGACTCGGGGAGAGGCTCCTCTGCCTCGACCAGTTGGGGCTAATGGGAGGAAGACAGGACAACAAAGAGACCGTGGAAGACAGCCAGAGACTAACAATAACTGATGATTGAATGCAGTGTGATGTGTGATCACATAGTGACTGAAAAAGCTGATTTAAGAAGAAAACCAGTAGCCCAGGCCTTTCACAGTATTACTACAGTTACCTGAGTATATCATCTGTAGATGATCAGATCAAAATTAAGAAATGAAGCATAACAGACACAGAAGTGGAAAAAAGAAATCAAACTAAAACTATTGAGGTAAGTTAAAAATGGATTACACACATTAGTTTCCTCAGCATCACAGACTTCTATACAACCAGAGGACGGACCTGTTCAAACAAATGCAACTGTGTTTTTCAAACCAGGAAATCCGGTCAGTCTTTCATACTGTCAGTGTTCAAAACATAAATACAGGTCAATAAAAACAACCGGGGGACACGTTTTCTCAGTAAACATTAAGTTTAAACGTTAGTTGCAACACCAATAAATCCCAATATTTGTATGCAGCTAATCAGATTTGTGCACTTCTGCAAACTCATTAGCACGCGAGGACGTGACGTCAGCTAGAATGTGCAGCTTTGCAGAGAACGTGGGAGGAGATGTTTCCAGAGTTCTTATCAGTTCACTTTCCCTCACTATCTCATCTGTCTTTGTCAGTCTATTGGTTGCCATCACTGCAAATTAGAAGGAGCACTAAAGAAAGGCGAGAGGACAGTTTAGGTGATAATAATAAGATAAGATGGAAATTTAATGACCCCCTTGGGAAACTGGCAGAAAGAATGGAGCTATTTTTTCTTTAAAAGGCTGCGCTGGGTCCTTGTAGCCTGCTGTGAACAGCGTCCCACCTCCTCCAGCCACCATTCAACAACTAAATGGCAACTTCATTTATCTGTCTGCACCGTGAGCTCCAACCAAACTCTGATGTATCGTTGCACTGACGGTTAGTTGATGAGACTGACGGGATCGGGCTTTGTGAAGTGACCCCAACTGAAACGATGGTGTGGGAGTCTGTCTTCATCCCACAGTATTGTGACAAACACTTTGTTCATTATAGCAGAAAGAGCACTTAAACATGGTCTTTTAATTGCAGTCTCCTTTGACCATGTTGACATGTTGAAGTGCATAGAGTGAAGTTTGATTTATAGTTCTGTGTGGAGTATCCACAGTGCTTTAATTAATGTGATTAGCAGCACCTGTGTTTACCAACCATTTCATGTCAAAACGTCTGCTTTGAAAAAAGGTCTGAAACAAGCTTGATTAATGGAGGTCTTACCCATCAGGACCCAAAGGATCCACTGCCAACATCCTGGTGTCAGACACCCGGGGACAGTTGACAGGACGCTATTATATTATTTTCAGACACAACATTAAACCCTCCTGTTGTAGCCACAGTATTACTCGGGTGGTGTTAACGTTGTGGTTGGACAGTACCAGTCAAATATTGGCCTTATAGGCAAAAGGAACCAGAAACTTTTGTTAATCACATGTTTTAACTTCTAATGGCTGCATCAAACATCCTTCATGTTTCTTTAAGCCTTTGAGCAAGATATGCATTTCCACAGCATTATTCTGTCAGGGCAAAACAGATTCCTCCAGTGGGAGAGCCAGTACACACTGCAGTGATCATCACATCTAACTTGGAAATACCTTTGGAAATGTTGTTGCTTCTTGCAGGAGAAAAGCTTATCTGGGCTGCCTGCAATCAGTGTAACTGGTTTTCAGCAGACTGACAGGTACATTAGAGGATGAAGCTGACTCTTCTACCTTTCCAGATTGTGCTGCTGGCTAACAGTACCACAGTTAGCAAGCAATGGCACTTTTATTTTTCTCCATTTTACAAGATGCAATGAAGCGGACAGCACGGGGAAAAAGAATTTGACTGATCTTGGAAGACCTTTTGATTCCCAGTTTGAGCTGTTGAACTGTTCGCTGACACCTGTCAAAATAACTGATCATCTAATAAACACACTGCACAGCTGCTCCCTTTAGGCGTGTTGTGAGAAATGTAACTTAATCATATACAAATGCAGCAGATGATGAGGTTACATTTCCACAGGGATATTATGTAAAGGAATTTTTAATATAATTTCTTTTTTTATTGCAGCGATCTTGTTCTATTAATCATTTCCATCAGAGTTCGATGATCATCATAGATGCATTTCACCTTTCTTTGCTTTTTTCCTTCTTTTCTTTTTTTTGATGGTAATGTTTACTTTTTATAGCAAATGTTGATTTACAGTGAAATGAAATGTAAGTGGAATGAAATAACATCAGACAAGACTTTTAATAAACCACTGGGTAGCACACTTCGCAGCCTCCTATGAGATGCCTCCTTATCTGTAAGTGTGATCATTTCACTCTGGTGTGAGGGTGCAAACACAGACATGAGAGCATTAACGGTGTTGTGTGTTAAAGATATTAATATGGTTTTACATTATTACTGGGAAACAGTCTCACATAATGTCAGTCAGTCTTTATATTAACACTCTCAGATTAAATGACTTTGATATGTTCAAAAATAGATGTGACTACAAAGAACACGCCTCTGGTTCTGTTTACAGCACAGTGAATGTTTGCTTGTGAAAATGATTGAGATGATTCAACTTGTCAGATGGTTGAGCTTCAGAAGCTCTGCGCTCACATTTTTGTCATCAGCTGTCTGACAGTTTCGGGGTTTGGCCCAGTTGTGGCCCACACCTGCTGCTTTCTGTTGGCTCTGCTTCACCTTGATTGATGATGTTGGCTCAAGGTGAGTCTGGCTTCTTCAGTCTGACTCCAGGGCCACATGATATGGGACGGATGTCAGATGTGTTGTGACCTAGTTCATTTGGGTCTTTTCTGGCCCCCAGAACACCTGTAACTGAGCCCAAAGTGCCAAAACGAGTAGGCGGGGCCCAGATGTGCCTGCTGTCTGGTGTGTTTGTAGGTGTGTTAGTGTTTTAGCCACTTGCTGTCTTTTTTTAGTAACAGCGTTCTTTGTGTATCTCCGGCTTTTTTTGCTTCCTCCGGTTTTCTTACATGTGGTTTTATAGAGATTCTTTCTCGTCTCTGCTTTTGCTTGTAGATTACTTTTACAGTTTGACATTATTTACTCACTTTTGAGGAGTGAACTGGTTCCTTGTGTTTTTATGTGTCACTAAAACGAATGATTTGTGGTTTGAGGGAAACTTTTTTCCCTTTTGTGTCCTGAAACTAGGTCCTCAACCTGACTATAACATAACAGGATGTGACAAAGCAAGCAGTAGTTCCACTTCTCTCACTTTCACCTGTCACATATGCAGCTGAATGCCATCCAGTATGTATTATATTTAAACCCAAGCAGGTCTCTCACCTCTCTGTGACAGGCAACTATTCATGACACTGCACGTGGGGCTGTGGCTGGAACAGCTATAAAATCATTTGCCGTTGAGCGAGGATGGCCAGCATGCTGTGTTTGTCTGCTGTAATACTCGGCTGCCTGCCTCTGTTTTGCTCAAGTACCCGACTGCAAGCCTGAATATCACAGCTGTGAAGAGGTGTGCACAGATTATTGTGGACATGTAGAGATTAAGATACTCCCATTAAAACCCTCAAAGGAAGCAGGCACAGAATTTATGTTATAAAGACTAAAGAAGAAAAATGATACTCGGTGTATCTAGGTAGACTCATCACCACTGTCCCTTATTCAAACCCGTGTCTAAGGATTCTGATTATTTCAGAGAGAAGAAAGCGTCTCCACCCGTAGACCAGCAAGGCGCTTTAAAATATAGTATAGTTGTGAAACCAGCCATCATGAGTTCACTGACAGAGCCAGTGATATATCACGGCGTAGAATACAGTAATGCATCAGTTACTGTATGAAAAAATGAGAGCTACTCTATGCTGAGGCCACTTCGAGCTGCTTTATTTAATGGATGTTGCTGTGATTTAGAGCTTGGGTTGCACTCTGGCCAGGGAATGGATGTAATTTTCACCCCATCGTTAACAGCTTACATTGTTTATGGTATCGGCTTTTATTTATTTCTACTAAGAAGCTGAGGAAGCGAAGCTCTTTGTCCTTTATTTTTGGGTACTCAGCAGGTTGTTCAGCACAATGCCCAGTTCCTCTGAATCAAGTTGTTGAAGCAGACATTCACATGCGAAATGTCATTAATGTCCCGATGGCCTTCGTGAGCCAGCAATCTTTTTCATCCATGTGTCTTTCTGTCCATGTGTAGCCGTCTGTGCTGTCGGGGTAGCAGTCTAAACAGAGATGCCCAACCTTCCTCATCACAGCATTATTTTTAGGGAGTATCAAGCTAACTCAGAGACATCATCTCTAGAGTCTCCCCAGTGGGACATACCCAAATGGCTTGTGTAGGAGTCAGCTTTTTTAATAAGGTTTAATTAAAATTTGTAGGTCAGTACCCATGGCTTTCACAAGGGAATCCAAAAGTGCATTCTGAAAAATAGCAAATTGTTTTCCACTCTTTACATGAACTCAGGTTTTGAATCAAAAGGAAATCAGGATTTGTTTTTGACGCTTTTTGGAGAATATCAAGAAAAGAAACCCACAAGTAATAATTTTGTTAAATCCTTCCTGCAGCTCTCTGTTATACACAGAGAGTTTTGTTTTTCTCTCCTGGTCCTTCGATGATCCAGCTTCTCTTTAGTGGTTGCTATGAGTTTTAAAGATGTGCAAAGCCAAAAGGTTAGAGGGTTGGTGGTGGGATCTTGCTCAAAGCTTTGTGTTCTACACTTGGATTCGGTTTGTTTGTTTTCTCCTCTCAGCATCTAGTTTCATTTCCATGTGACAATCAGACTTAAGCATTTACTTTGTTAGCTGTAGGAACAGATTGTGATTTAAATGCAACCTTACAAATTCACTTTGTAAGGTTTAGGCACCAAAATGATTTATAACTCATGGTTAGGATTTAAACAGACCTTTTTACAACAGCACCCACATTAGATGATACTTTATTAGGTAGGTGTAACACATGATGACTCCTGTTCTATCTAATATACTATCTGTGGTTAGCTGACAATTAGAAACATTAGGGAAGCAAAAAACATACATATCTAAGATGTGTTAGTCAGTTAGTGACTTGGCTTTGTTGTGGGAACTTCACAAGCAGCAGCAAGACTCCCACACAGCAAAGAGCAGCATGTGACAATAAGGCTGCGTTCACTCTGCAGGTCTTAAAGCTCAATTCCAATTTTTTGATCAAATCCGATTTTTTTGTCTGCTCGTTCACACTACAAATAAAATGCGACAGCAAACGCGCTCTAGTGTGAACCAAAGCGGCCGCACGCGCAAAAGAAGACGTCACACACAACGCGCTCTGTTTAGACCCAGACCAACAGTATTGTTTGACTGATGGTCCTTAATGTAAAGACTTTACGTTTCCCAATTTTGCTTTAAGTTATAAAGTTATTGTGTTATTTACATTTGGCCTAATAATGATCCTTGTTGCTGTTTGAGAGGAGCGGTGCTTCAAAGGATAGCTGCAGATTTCTGTCAGAATCTGCAGATTATACAGTACAAAGAAAATGTTCACGTTTCTCCAGCGTTGTCTTCCCAACAGTTTCGCTGACATCAGGATGGCCAGGAAGCGTTCGCGATGTCTTCTCCGGCGCTGATAATTGGCGTCTGTCTTATGTCAGTGACGTTAAAGACGGATTTAATGCGACATGACCATCAAACAGCAGTCGCTTTCTGAAACATTGGATTCAGGACCACATATGAAAGTGACCCAGATCGGATTTGAAAATATCGGATTTGTGCCGTTCACACTGTCAGACCATGATCGGATATGGGTCGCACAGGGTCAAAAAAATCGGATTTGATGCACTTTCACCTGCAGTTTGAACGCAGCCTAAGAGACCGCATGGAAACGAGGGGCTGGAGTGCAGGTGTGTTGCAAATCGACTTGCAGGTAAAACCTGAAACAGCTTAAATAGACTTAAACTGGATGTGGAGAAAGAAATCAGCAGAGCGGTCAGCTGATGTGGTCTGGATCTGAGATATTGCTCTGCTGGGTCTTTTGGCAGAGTTTATCCAAATGCATAATAAAATGGAGAGAACAGGAGAAAACGGATGCCAGAAGAAGATTGAAAACATAAATAACCAGTGAGCTCACAGATGACCTCGAACCAGCTGCAACAAAACTTCTTGCACCTCTTGATTTAAAAAAAGAGGTGTGTCTTCTGTGACACGGTTTTTCCAGCCTGGACAGGTGAGGTTCACAGTGAAATGGCTAAAAGATAGAGAAGGGATGGATGACAGCATTGACTTATATTAATGTCACCAAACTTTAAAAACACGTGTTTCCTTAGTAACAGTTTACTACACTCAGATAAACAGGGAAATATTAAAATACTTGAAGTATTATAATTTCAGGACCATGGACAGCGCACAGCATTTTCATCACGATCTCACGGACTGTGATGTAACACATGACTGTTTGTAGTGGTGGACCTGCACAAATTCAGCTGCATGCACTTTGACAGTAAGTGGGCTATAGATCATAGATGCACCCACGCGCAAATCTCCCCGATGAAATCTGCAATTTCTTTTATTGATTAATTTGTCTCAAAACAAAGATAGCTTAGAAAACTGTGGTGATGTCAACACCACCAGAGTGTAGAAGGTTTTTTAAGTTTAAACCTTTGTCAGTCAGGCACATTTGGTTTGTTTTATCCCTTGAAAGGGTGCAAGTTGTCTTAATGCAACAATGCTGGAGGTTTACAGTCCTACACTGAGCCTGTTTTCATTAGAGCAACCCTTTCTGCCAGACTGCCACTGTAGGCCTACATCTAACCTATATTTATATGCTTGTCTGATTACAATTAAGAAGCTGCCCCTATCCTGTTAATAAATTATTCTTAGCTTGGACTTAATTGCAAGGCTCAATGGGAAGATTGAGCATGTCATATTTAAATGAACTGTGTTTAGAAAACAGCGCAACGCTCAGAAAACAACCATAAAACTAACCACACCTATCAGCACAATATGTGGGTTATATTCACATATTGTGTGTTTTGGTAAATCTGGCCTGATGCCCAGTTGGATGTCCAGCATCTGCTGGTCTGTCTGGAGCTTGAAGGATCTTACTGCTCCCTTTGGGATTGAAGGGATTTCCATCAAGTCCATGTTCTCAGTCTTTTTCCATATATGCTGTGTTCCATCAGTATGCTCATCAGTTCCTCTGATTAACTCCAAGTCACATGTTTTTATTGAAGAAACTTGTGTTCAGTTGTGAATATTCAATATTAGGATGTCAAATCTAAAGATTAAGAGAGTGGCCTATTGGCCCGGCACTGGGTTAAGTTTGTTTTAGATTCACAGGTAAGACATGCTGTATAGTGTGTAGAAAGCAAACTCTTTAAAAACAGTTGAAAGTTCAGAATTTTACAGGTCAGCACTAGGGATGGGTATCGTTTAGGTTTTATCCGATACCGGTGCCAAACTGGTACTTTTGAAACGGTGCCAGTGCTTAAACGGTGCTCGAACCGGTGCTTAAAGAATGGAGAACACAAACTTTGTCCAAAAACCTCTCATGTTTCAGCTGTTTTCCACTTTTTCTTTGGTCATTTTAGCCTTTTTGGCCAGGGTGAAGGGAGTATCTGCCATCAAACAAGAAGACAGCCGCATGTAGCTATGATGGTGTTTGCTAGTTCACCTTACATGCATTAATGTAATAACGTGGTTAGCCTACTCAACGTAAATTACACACGAACAACATAAGCTACTCACGCAGAGAAGAACGGCTGCTGCTGCATCATCATCCTCATCATTTCTGCTACACTGGCAGGGCTAGGGGCCAGGACTCTCCTCTTCGGGTTTTTGGGGGATGTTGCTAACTCCGGGTCCGATAACAGGCACCACACCCGCAGTAGAGTGTCGGTGTGAGGTCTCCAGCAAGCTATCAAATACGGCGCATTTCTCGGCTTTTACAAAACGCTATGCATCGCCAGGTGTTTCATCAGATTCGAGGTGTTACCTCCTTTGACAGTATCACAGTATCAGCTTAAAGCACTTGTTGCTGCTGAGTTTGCATCTTTTGCTGTGAAGTACAGCCAGACTTTTGCGCTGCTTTTCGGTCTGGTTACTACCGTTTATGTCAGAACCAGTGCCATCATGGCACCGGATACCGGTACCCATCCCCAGTCAGCACTGTTATTGCTGATTGGTCATGTTTTCTTTAAGGCTTAAGGATCGAATTGCACGACTGTGCAGTCACCTCTGTATGCTCCACTGTCGGATAGGCCAGTTCAGAGTGCAGCAGTGACGTTATTCTGCTTTCATAAATGATTAATGAAGAAGAAAACACAGACAGACCACCCAAAAACAGAATGTGCAGGTGAAATGTAATTTAACTTTACATCAGTACCAAATTCTAATCTTGACTTTATCCTTTCTGTCTCCTCATCAGCGTCTCCATCTACACGTTTTCATCTCTGTCTCTGCTCTGAGCACAACCTCGGGGAAAAGCTATGACATCTAAAGTGTAGATGAGTCTTTTTTTATGGCGCAGAATACTAAGCATGAGTAGATGCCAGCAATACAAGACATAAAATTATTTAAATCCTTCTCCCTATTGTCTGTCTCATAGCTTATGTTTATGGTGCCTGCATTGTTCAGGTGGAATAACAATGCGGTTTTACTGCTGATACAGTTGGTTCAGGCTATGGATGTAGTGCTGCAGGTTTTTGAATTTTTTCAAGCAACATCTAGTTTCCATCCCCATGGTGTTGTTTAGTTGGTTCTTGTGCAGATTCATCAGTTATTGACCATGAAACACAATCCAGTGGCACAAAGAACACAAGCGGGAGATTTTTCTATTTTCTATTCCTTTCAATTCAACACAAAATGCTTCAAAAATAATAATAATTCTAATATTAGTAACAGTGTGAGTGAAAATGTGAGGCTCAGTTGATTTCAGCACATTTGTGGCTAGAGACTTGTCAATGGCATAAAGTTGTTTTTTTTCATACACTTTGTCGCTTCAGTTTTTAACTTAGTTTTTTAGCTCTCAGCAATAAAAAGCTGACGGGGGTCCTGCTGGGCAGCAGGTGGCCGGGTGGGTGGCATAGAGACCCAAGTTTGTTAATGTGGTGACACAGGAGTTTGATGTGTGTATCTGCTCGGAGGCTGAGAGGGAGCACGGGCAGTATTTTCTTTTTTGTTGTTGTTGTTTCTGTGATAAAATGAAGAACAGTCACAGTGATTTCATAAGTGTTAAAATGTTCTATTGGCAAATAATAAAAAATTACCTGGGCTATGGTGCCACTGCCAAAACGTTTGTCCATCACTGCACACAAGCTTCAGACGTAAACATCCATGTTTTCATGTCACAGTGTTACAACGGAAAGAACTTCTTGTCATGTTTTAAAGACCTCCTAGTTTCATAGAGCTCTTTGCTCTCAGACCGCAACGTTTCCAGATTTTTAGTCAAATCTGGTTGTGATGTGAAACTAGAAAAACATTTATAGTAACTTTCTAGAAACTCTGGATGACTGTTAAAATAGTCATTTGAAATAGACATTAAAAATGGAAAAATCCGAAACGTCTGTGGTAACTAACACGAGAACAATCTGCGATTAACAAAATCACAAGTAATGGAAATATTCAGAGTTTTGAATGAACATTTAGGGCATCTATAAGTAGGTTTTTGTTTGCAGCTGTTTCGAGAAGTCTTTCCTCTGAGTTCTATGTAAACCTGCAACAGAATCTACAGCTGTCTACTTGATCTGTTTACTAAAGTGTGCATGGATGCATTCCCATAACTTCTTCATCAAAATGGTCAATAGCCCCTTTGTTAAAAAAATGTAAAAATATTACCTGCCTCTAGATTTACTATCAGATAATGTACACAATGCATAATGGCAAGTGATTTTGTTCTATGGGTGTGTCTGATATTAAAATGAAACTGACCTGGTTTTAAATGATCCATAACATTGATGAAGAACCATCAATGTTAAGTAAACGATGGCTGAAAAAAGCTTTGCAGATCTTAGTTATTTTTCTGAATACATCTATATCTGTAAAATCCAGGAAAAACCATAGTAACTCACTAGAAACTGATTATTTCATTAAATTTATGTTTCTTTTTGGAAAAGCACCATAAATATTCATCTAGGCAACAAAGACAACAATGAATGAAATCAGGCACTTAATAGAGCAAACCTAGAGGACGCCTCAGTGTGTGATTCACATCCCCAAGTTGAGGAAACTGGGTTTATCTGGCAGGTGAGTCAGCGGCTCTGAATGTGCTGCCTGAGCGAATCGAGCTCTTTGCAAGCAAACACGAGTTTTTGTTATCGCCCTTCTTCTTAAATTGGAGCCCCTCATGAGCCTGGGCCAGACTCCCCTCATGAGTCGGCACTACAGAGGAGAGCACTCATTATTCACACATTACCTCCATTTCCACATGAAGTTTAAAGTGGCACCTGTTCCTCCTTCAGTCCCTGATCACTGTAGTGTTCCTGCTGATCTGAACAAACATTCTGCTCTTCTGGCTGCTCTCCCTGTTTTTCATCAGTGGACTCATGAAGACTCAGCGGACTGCGTGAGTAGTCACAGTGTGTGTTGTGTGGACAGGGGTTCTGGCGAGTGTGTTTTCTGTCACAGCATCCCATGATCTCTGTGTGGGTACTAACACAATTATTTTCCACCTACCTTTCTCTTCAGTTAGCAGTCTAAAGAAGAAGAAGCCTGATGGTGCTCGGCAGCTACAAAACCAAGTAGTAACATTTTCTCAGTTATACCTGATGTAAGCAAGATATCTTAGATCTCTGCTTTTCAGTTTAGTTAATTAAGGTGTTCGAGTGATCGCAATACATTTTTATATAATGCCAATGCAAGGCTGTATATTTATTGCACAGATATCAGTATGTTGTAGAATTGCACAACAGATGCAGACAGCATTTTGCTAATTAGGCTAATAAGTTTAATTCAACCCAACCTCGTACGGCCATATTAGAGGACTCCAAATCTAAACCATATATAGTGTCAATGTAGTGAAAAGTGTAGGGTTAGTGAAAGTGACCAAAGGTCACACGTGAATATTGAAAAAACAAACGAATTCAAATTTCTTATCCACAAGAGGGAAAACCAATCTAACAAGAGTCTGAGAACTGCTTTTGTTCATAATTTAAAACAAATGATCACAAATGTGTAACGATTTAAAATTTGAGACTATTTTCAAATCTTAATTTAATAAGTTGACAGCTCTTCGGGTCAGACAGGAGACTGGCAGACGGTGGCGTAAACCTTCACAGCCTTTACAGATGTGTTGGTGAAAACCAGGGTGGCACCTGTGGCAGCTGCTCACAGTGTGTGTTTGTATGTGTGTGCGTGCACGTACATGTTTGGTGTGGGTGTCTTTTTGGTGTGTTTCTTGAATCACAGCCTCCCAGTCTTTGAAGGAATGCAGTTGTAAATACTCTGTTGACTTTATTCTGCAAGTAAAGTCGGGCTCGTGGTTTCACTGTTGGTTTTCTGAGCCAGCAAAGGGATCTCTGTTTAGCTGACATACTGTTACTGAACACACACAATATTCTAGACTCTGCAGCAGTAATTGTCAAACAAGTGCTCAGTGTCTCCTGCTGCCTCACATCACATTGTTATTTTATTGAATGTGGAATCTGTGTAACGCAGACGTCTGCTTTATGCTACCTTCCATCCAATAAAGAGTGTCTGCTTATTTATTCTACTTGAATGCAGCTGCTGTTGGTTTATTCTGCAATCCAAATCCACAGAGACATCAGTGCATACTGCTTTTGTTTGTGAGCATGAAAAGTACAGTGCTTCCCTTCCAGCTCTCTGCTCCATTCCTTCTCTGCAGTGCCCATCACAATAGTGCTGTAAGTCTGTGCACCGGTGCAGCAGACACACAGTCCCATAGTTCAAGAGTAAACTAGATGTTTGTGTCTACCTGTAGTGCAAAGCACGGGGCTTATTGATGAAGGATTACAGGGAGTTGGGGCTCAGTTTGCTGTAAATGGATTTTCTTTTACATATTTTGTTCTGTGGTGTGTGCTCTGTGGGCTATGTGTTCACGCTTTGACCTCACTTACAGTCTGTGTAAGATTGTCTTATTTGCACTAGGCAGACACATCAAATCAGTGCATACACAACACGCTGCTGTTTTGTGGCTCCTATTGCGTCATTTCTCATGCAAGAAGCGAGGTCATCAACATTTGTGCATCTTTTCTTGTCCAAACCTGTTAGAAGCTGAGACAGAGAGAAATTTAAAGACCGTTTGCAGGTAACTGATTTTTGCAATTTGAAAAATCATTGTTGTTTGTTTGTTTTTATAAATGACAAAGGTCTGATACTACACAATACTAGAGACTAGAATCAGCAGACACTGTTTCTGCAATAGCTGCTGTCTGAAATAAATATTTTCAGCCTCTTGTGGTTAGTTTGGGAAAGTGGAAAATGCGTTTTGATTGCATTCTCAGTTGTGCACCTTGCCTGTGCTCTGGTGACTCACTGTAAATGACTGTAGGCACAGTCAGACGTATTGCATCTGTGCTCTGACTAAACAGTGACATCACTTATTCTTCACAGCATTGATGCTTCCTTTCATAATATTACATCATATTGATGAGCTAACAGCTTGTTAGTGAGTTTCTAATGAAGTAGAATTAATGGAAAATAAACTGAAGGAAGTTCTTCAAAAGCAGGCTCGGTGTAACCCGGCATTGAGCAACATTTTCGATTCTTTTAGATCCTTTTTGGGACAAAACTAATTTAGGTTTCAACTTCATTGCTACTGTTCACTATTAAGTACTTATTAAATACTCAGTTGTTACAGTGGAGCTCTCCACAAGCACAGACTGCAAAGGAAAATAAAGTTCACATTTAAGAACACGCCGGCTGCTCTCTGTGGACCTGTACATTATTGATGACATACATTTATTAATAACAGGGTGAAAACAACAGTCGGTGGTTCTGCTTCTTTTTCTTTGTGGTTATGTGTTTGTATTGTTTCTTTGTTTTTTTTACCTTTATAAAATATGGTTCTTGGATTTAAACGAAAAGCCATGTTTGCATGCGCTTGTGGAAACAGTGCATTGGTTGCTTAGTGTTACCTGCCAGCATGTACTTACTTCTCTGCTAATACTTTACAGGTAAACTCAAATTAAAAACAATTTCAAGCATATCAGAATTATGAACAGTCAACAGAATATGCAGAAAGAACCACTGCAAATCTAAAATATGTATTCAATTTCATTTTAATTCAGTTCAACTTTATTTGTATAGTAAAAGCCTACAATAATAACTATGCAGTAGGGCCAGGCAGCACTTTTGTGTAATACCAATTTCTACCAGGAATCAACACATTTTTATTTACAATATCAGGGGAAAAAGCAGCTGTTGAGGAAATGTTGGGAGGATTAAAAAGAAAACTATAGCAGCACATTTCTAAACATATTTAACTACCAAATGGTAAAATGCCACCGAGCGATGAAAGCTCTGGTTCAGAGCTTCACAGAGTAATTACAAAATGTACTTTTAAGACTATCGTGCCTTTAAGCCAGCTTTCTTCTTGATTGGCCCTCATAAATAGAAGCTTTGACCAGAATGAGGGACCGTCGGGCCAGAGCTGTGCGTCTGAGATGAGAGATATGATGTCCTCTCTGCTGACATCACACAGAGCCAAACCGTGTTAAACTGTGAAGACGAGTCGTTCAGATGACCCTGCCATCCATAGTTCTGCACAGTGGAAAGAGCCACTCGCCACATCTGCCCCTGAGAGGCCCTGTTCACAGGGGAACACTCATTTCAGACCCATCCTTCCAATTTCTGTTGTAATGAAGAGCAAAGCTGAAACACTCATTAAATTTTTCATAGCGCATGAGTTTTCCCTTTAACTGGATTGAAACCAAAAAAGAAGTCTCTAAAACGTTTTAATTATTTCGACTTCATATTTTATTTATTCAGTAAGCTGTGCCTGTTTTATTTAAATGGGTCAGTTATTTCGAGGAACAACTCCTTTCAAACTCTACACAATTAACCCAGAGTCGTTTCTCTAAGAGATTAAACCCCAACACGAACACCTTATAATGCTCCAGCAATAGAAATACTTTGTGCATTTACTGTTGAGCACAAGTTTCCCTCTGCAACGGTTCAATACGTCAGTCCAGCACAGGTGGCTAATGATGGTGGACGGATAAATGTGCTGGAGACAGAAAACTGTGGGTAATAAATAATGCAACCTACATAATACTTAAACGGAGAGTGGCCAGAAAGGCTATTGCTTAAAACGGACTTTCATTCCCAGCTTCAAATTTTAGTTCTTGTGTCCGTCCCCCAACCCTAAGCCCACATTCTTCTGTTTGGCTGCATAAGGTTTGAGCAGTAGAGCGTCTTGATGACCACATAAGAGATCTCTCTCTTTGACAACACACAGAAAAAAGACTAACAAAAAAAAAATAGTGTGAAACTGAGCAGGAAAAAGCAGTGTGAAGCCTGACCTTTTATCTCACAGCGATTACTTGTAAAAATGTCCTTATTCGAAACTTTGGCCATGTCTAATGAGCATCCACTGCTAGAACAAAGAGGAATATGTCCAGTTTAAATTGGGTAAGGAAGCCCAGCCCTTGAACAAAGGTCTAGCTGTATGCTTCCAGAGCCATGGCTAACAAGCTTGCAGACTGTTAGCCCAGCTTCCCTAGCTGCCATCTAAAGCATCAAATTGATCAAATTCCTAAATGTAACATGCTGACTGGGGGTGTTGTTGAAGGGTCTCCAGCATCCACTGAAATATCAGGCACAAGTGTCCTTCCCTCTTCATGTGAGGAAGAATCCGCGCAGTGTGCGAACTGCTAATGCGCTTTTGTAGTGGATTTGTTCCCAACATTAGTGGAATCTCCCCCACTGGTGATGGAGGTTGAAAAGACAAGGAGGTGGAGGACAGCAGCGTTTGATGTCTGACACACAGGAAGTCACTGCCGATTGATTGGCTCCCGTTAAAGCAGACGTTCCCCTCGTAGGAGAGATGTCTCATGTCTTAATGTAAAGCGTATCATCTGTTCAGTCCCTGGGAATTCATCCCTGCAGACTCCTGCTCGCACTGCGTTTGAAAGACAGATGAAAGACCAATTTGATTTTTTTTCTTCCCATTTCAAAAGCAAGAAAATCTCTGGCAACAAAAGTGGAAAGGAATAGCAGCAGATTAAAATAATGAGGCTTTTAGAGGACTTCAGTAGCTTCACATGAGTCGCATTTCTCTCTCATCTTTCACCTTCTTTGCCCTGCAGAGAACACAGGAAGGAGGGAAACATCTTAACTCTTTACGCCCCGGCTGAATTCAGTTTTGTACGTCTCTGCTCTTAAATTAGCAGAAGACAACCCTTTTAAATATCCAGTGGTAGATATTAAACTGCCTGCCACAGAATAATAATTAGAGTGGTGGTTGTTTCTGGAACACCCCCCCTTTTCCTTTGGCAGCGCTTTGCTAATTTGCAGTGACATCTCCGTGGCTCAGCAGCCCCTGGGCTGTAGGCAGAGGCACGGTCATGATGGGCAAAATGGAACCCACTGGGCATTCTTTACTGGAACTATCAACCCCCGCACACACTCGCAGCTACACCACTTTCCTGCTGCCATTTTTCTCTCATCACACGCTCCTTCATCTCTGCAGCTCTGCTCCACTCAGCACTCAGGAGTAGAAAGCAGTCCTCTGCTATCTGAGAAAAGTGGACCTTTTTCGTGCCTCTTAATGGACTCGCGGCAGTTGACAGGCCGTACATGTGGCTATATTAACGCGGCTGGACGAGCACGTTCGAACATGTAGCCTAATGTGCATGGCAGAGATTCTCCTGAGACACGTTTCTTTGAGAGGTCTTTATCATAAAACACATTTGAGTTTAATGTTGCTGACAGCGACTGTTTTGTATACTTGGAGAAGGCTGATGTTCTGTGGGTAGATTACTGGAAGGCATCAGATCCTCGTAAAACAAAGTGAGAGCTGTGTTCAGGTCCTTGGCACTAAGTCCTCCACATTTTCAGGGGATGTTTTCGTTGTCTGTGATTTGAACCACACAGTCGCACCCTTGCTTTTTGTAAATGATATGGTTTTGTTGGCTTTGACAGAAGGTGACCTTCTGTATGTGATGTGGGGCTTTGCAGCTGGGATGAGCGTCAGCATCTTCAAGTCTGAGTATGGTGTGAGATGAACAGGCTGAGCAGTGCAGCATCAGCATCGTGTTACGTAGCGCACTTTTGTCAGACGCCATCTGTGTTTTGCTTTTATACGCAGGGTGTCTTTTGGCTTTGGCTCCTTGATGCAGTATCGGACACCAAGAAATAACGTTGTCGTATCAGATCGCTAGAAAGCCAGAGGTTGATGGTGGTTGGTGGTCACTGAGTAATCAGCCAGGAGACCATCGCTTGTCCCTGTTGTTGTGCTCATTGACTGCCTCGTTCTTTTATTGCTGTCACTCACTGGTTAGGTGGACCTACTAACAAAATGGTTTTATGTTCTAGTTTGAATTATCTAACTGGACAAACAGCAGGTATATTTTCATTATCTTCTCATGACTCGTTTCTTCAAAGAGAAGATCAGGATTCTGGATTCAACGTCCATAAACTGCATCTGTGCAGTTACCAGTTAAAGAATAATAGAAATAAAAGAAAAACAGATAATCAAACGGGGAACAATCTCTGAAGAACCTTCGTTTCCAAAAGCCTTTTGTAGCACTCGGTGCTGATGTGGAGTGATGGTATACTGGAGTGTTGTGAACAGGTTGGTGTTTGGGTGGTGTGGAAATGTCAGAATACCTTGAGTGGTGGAAATGTGAAGCTGATGCATGTGTTGTGTGCTTCAGTTGCTCAGTGCACTAAATTTTCTGCCAATTGAACTGAAGCTGTTGTCTCAACTTGAATTTTGTTGCCCTTTCGTCTGTTTTTTCGATCCTCTCTTCATCTTTGTCTCCGTTTCTCTTCCTCCTCCTCTTTTCTTCCCCGTGTCTCTGTGCTGAGCAGGAGGCCTTAATAGCAGGTCTGCTCCCAGAAACAACCTATTCTGTGACTGTGGCTGCATATACTACCAAGGGTGACGGAGCTCGCAGCAAGGCCAAGGTGGCCACCACCACAGGAGCAGGTGTGTGTGTTGCATACAACTAATACAACAAATCTGAGGCCATATCTTGATCACATTCCTGCTTGTTTTCTAATATGTCTCCATTTAATACCTTTCAGGAGTTTTTTTTAGTCCTGCGTAGTCTGATTTTTTCTGTTTGTCTGATAATATGAGCTAATGTTGGCTCCATTTTACGTTTAGCTCGGTATCATCCTGAAAGAGCTTCTTAAACGGTTTTGCAAATAGGCAAACAGCTGCATTCTTATATAAAAGATCTTGAAATCTTGCTTTTTGTCACAGAAACAGTAACATTTCTAAACTTAAGTCACAACTTTGGGTGCTCACACTGTTGCTTTTGAGTTTTCCTCAAAATGTACTCTAGAATACTTGGCTGCCCCAAGTCAACACAAGTCAACACTCATTACATCCTCGATAGAACGGGCGGGGCAAGTACACACAGAGGCATTTGTAGCATACTCGACTTCTTTGAGTTGGAATTGACAGATGATATTTCACAAGAACAAAAGTAAACCCAAGTATACTGAGAAGCAGGTCTTGTTTTTTTAAACCAGATGTCATTAGCAATGAGTCCAGTAGCACTGCACACAAAGCCCCTCTGAAAAGCATTCCTTACTTTGTCTGTTTCACTCCACCATAATTTACACATCAGAAAAATTAATTTTGCAAACAGACGTCTTTGCAACTTTGACTTCTTGTGGAGCCAGAAGAGTTGCCCCCTGCTGGTCATTAGACGACAACACAAGCACACACACACACACACACACACAAAAGCACACACACACACACACACACACACACACACACACACACACAAAAACACAGGTTTAAAGAGCTTTTTAGACTCAAAAGCTAGTCTGAATAACAGTCTTTGTTCTTCTGATAATAAAAAGTAGTGTGGCCTTTATGATGATCTCAAAAACAGGTCCTATACCTTCCAACCAGCTAAGAAAATAAGCTAGATCATATCTAAATGTGTCTTTTAGTGCTGAATATTTACAAATGTTTCCTGCATCGCAGTTCCTGGAAAGCCCACTATGATGATCAGCACCACCATCGGGAACACCGCTCTAATCCAGTGGCAGCCCCCTAAAGAAATGGTTGGGGAGCACATGGGATACCAGCTGCAGTACAAGAGAGCAGAGGAGGAAGCTTTCACCATTAAACACTTCAAGAAGACAGATGATCATTTCACAGTCACCGGCCTCCACAAGGGTGCCGTGTACATCTTCAAACTGTGTGCCAAAAACAGAGCAGGGAACGGGGAGGAGTATGTAAAAGAGATCAGCACCCCTGAGGACATTCCCAGCAGCTACCCACAAAACCTGAGCGTGGTCGGCCTTACTGCAACTTCCACCAAACTGGCCTGGGACCCGCCTCCTCTGGCTGAAAGAAATGGGAAGATTGTGAAGTATGTGGTGATGTACCGAGACATTAACAGCCCGAACAACAGCACCAACGTTACCACAGATACACAGATGACCGTCTACGGTTTGCAGCCTGACACAACCTATGACATAAGAGTCCAAGCTTTCACCAGCAAGGGTGGAGGACCTATCAGCCCCAGCATCCAGAGCAGGACCATGTCCACCTCCATGCCAGGTGAGAACCACAGGCTTAGGTGCAGCTACTAAAAATCTCAGTGATCTCGACCTCAAGGTCAGAGCAAGTTTCTGAAAATCGTGTGAATGCAATAACTTGAGAACAAGATGAAACTGAAAGGAGGGTGAGGCTAGTCCCAGTATTATTTAGTTCTGTCCTCTACATAAGTCAAAGAAATGTAGCAGAACTTTATCAGGGAAACAAATTATGTTCAGTTTCTACCCTTTTTTATTCCTGGGTTTTACTAGAGTAACTTTGTAAGATTCAAAGTGAAAATTAAAACAAGTTTAGACAGTAAGTAGAGTCACAAGTGACTTTACTCCACTGACAACTTGGAGAGTTTTTATTTATTTAATAACCATTGCCTCTAGCTGGCATTTGCAAACTGCAGCCCTGTAGGATTCTACTCTAGAGATGTTAAACAAGGACTTTCTGGCCATATTTGGTGCAGGAAGCAAGCAGCTAGTTCCTGTGAGTGTGTGTGAGTCTCACACTATTAAATCCACTTAGTTCACTGAGTTAGACCTCATTATAGCATACCATCTGAAAACAGCTAAAGATACACTTAAGTCCTGTGTGTTATTTATTACAATGATCTTTTCATTGGAAACCTTTTGAGATGAAAACCTCATGAAGCTGGTTATGATATTGACAAGTGTCACTAACGCACGCGAGGAATTTTAAATATGAAAAACCTCATTTATATTTATATCATTTATGTTTGTTTACAGTTTCCTACATAGTCCATGTGTGTCATGTCATCTTTGCTCACTGCTATGATAGTTATTCGATAATATTTGGATATGAGGCATAAGCCTGGAGTCTGTTGGTGCATCATGTAGTTACCTGCTGATTAGCATAAGTCACTAATTGGAGCACAAGCTTTCTTGACTGTTAGTACAATTACATGCACAGCAAGCAATATTGTTTTTCAGATAATTGCATTAAAATTCCAATTAAAGTTATCAAAACTGCAAGCTGGCATTAGTCGAGCAGACATCTGTCAGCTGCACATATGTAAACGTTTTCATGCCACTGATAATGTACAGTTTAAGCCTTAATACAAATGAAACAAGTGAGTTGTATAAAAAATGTAGTGGCAGGCTTAAGTGGACATTAGGGAAACAGCAGTTTTTGGTCGTTTGTTATTGCCAAACACCTGTTTGTGCTTTTATAGATCATAAAATCATAAAAACTGTGCCGAGATCTATCTGGTAGTGTTCCCCTTAACTGTCTTGCTTTTCTTGCACCTCCTCATCAGCACTGAATCATCTCAGTCATATTCACAATCAAATTAACCACCTAATAATCATCCAGATCTTCCCTCAGTGTTTACCAAGAACTTTGGTGTGAAGGCTGTGACAAAGACCTCGGTCCTGCTGACCTGGGAAGTGCCAGAAACATACAAATCTCAAGTGCCTGTCAAGGTAAGCTCAGCGCTCTCTTTCGTGCAGGCAGAAAACTGGTTGTTTTGGGTAAAACAGAGAGCTGGATATTGGTGACAGACATCACAGTGATAATTATTACAGTAGTGCAAGGTGTAAATTAACCTCTATAACTCCATCCTGCTGTAGATTCTGTACAACCAGCAGAGTGTGGAGGTTCAAGGCAACTTGAAAAGGAAGCTGATCACACAGCTGCAGCCAGACACTGATTATTCGTTTGTGCTAATGAGCCGAGGGAATAGTGCTGGCGGCCTCCAGCAGCAGGTCTCCATCCGAACGGCTCCGGACCTTCTGACGGTGAAACCAGCTCAACACCATATAGATGTGGAGGAAGGTGGTAAAGTGACTATCAGCCTGCCGAAGGTCCCGGACGCAGCGGCTGTCAGGTCAGTGCTGACAGTTTGTCTGTTTTAACACTGACAGTTTCCGTGACTGCTCCTCCATTTCCTCATCTCAGTATTACAGGGAGTGCAGAATTATTAGGCAAATGAGTATTTTGTCCTCATCATCCTCTTCATGCATGTTGTCTTACTCCAAGCTGTATAGGCTGGAAAGCCTACTACCAATTAAGCATATTAGGTGATGTTCATCTCTGTAATGAGAAGGGGTGTGGTCTAATGACATCAACACCCTATATCAGGTGTGCATAATTATTAGGCAACGTCCTTTCCTTTGGCAAAATGGGTCAAAAGAAGGACTTGACAGGCTCAGAAAAGTTAAAAATAGTGAGATATCTTGCAGAGGGATGCAGCAGTCTCAAAATTGCAAAGCTTCTGAAGCGTGATCATCGAACAATCAAGCGTTTCATTCAAAATAGTCAACAGGGTCGCAAGAAGCGTGTGGAAAAACCAAGGCGCAAAATAACTGCCCATGAACTGAGAAAAGTCAAGCGTGCAGCTGCCAAGATGCCACTTGCCACCAGTTTGGCCATATTTCAGAGCTGCAACATCACTGGATTTTCTCATTTCCTCATCTCAGTATTTGTGTGTTAGATACCGTCGTGTTGGTTTTTAGACGCCAAGAGCGTTGAGTGTCAGGGTATTAGCCAGTCCTGTCAGCTGATCTGAGCCAGGTTCTATAGACCGTATGGGTACGTGTGAATCTCAGCAATGCCTTGTCCACTGCATCTATAGAGTTTGTGCCAGGCTATTTTCCCCAACATACACTCAGCGTATTAGCAGTTCAAACATCTTAAAAAGCCAGAAAATTCTGGCGTGTTTCACCAGCCATTACAGCCTCTCTTTATTAACTTCTTGTCATGTTTTACCCACTTCACAGCGAGCCAATTATCAGAAGCAGAAGCGTTTTCTTTAAGGTCAGAGTAGTTTTAAGTGCAAACAAGACAATCAAACCTCTGGCCCAACAGCTCCGTGATTACAGCAGAAAACCACACGACTATATTAACAGTCGCCCCACTGCAACTCGTAGCCCTCTCATGATACCAGAAAGCAATTTGAGGTAATCAGCAATAAGAATCCCAATGCAAATGGTGCATTTCACAAGAAGTTTATTTCATATTATTACACAGCTTGGTCAAGAAGACAAGCACATAGAAATAATTAATTGTGTTTCAAGTGTTTGTTTCTCCGAAGAAATAGCCCACAAGTAAGCAGTAATTAAGAGGAGTGGAGTCAGTGGAGAAAAAAGATGCTAATGTCCAAACCAGACCTTCTCATTAGGCTCAGTGAATGCATCTGTTTAAGAGAAGGTTCAGAAAGTTTATGGAGAAGATCTACAAGATGTGCTGAAACAACATTAGACACATGCATACATATAAACTGCATTTTTTAGTCTTTTAATACGTCTTTAATTCACTTTGTGCTTCTGACTCTTGTGTTGTGGTAACAGGTGAATTTCCTTATAAACTTATCTTCTCTTAACATTGAAGCTCTGTGTGTGTGTTTGGTGCACAATCATATATGGGTGCATTATACGTTTTGTGCAGGTGGTACTACATAGTGGTTGTCCCTGTCACTCCAGTTTCTCTGAGGAGATGGGAAAACCCTGAAGACATGGACATACAAGAGGTGAGCGGATGTCTAGTTCAGTTTGATTTCATTGTTGCTGACAATCTTAAAAACGGCTCTTTTATCAGTTGTAATTGTTGCCATAAATTTTGTGAACACTGGGTAAAAGTAAAAAAGGAGTCAAATCCTAGAAAAAGTCTTTCAAATAAGTTGGGACATAAGCTGCAGTAATTTGTCCATATTGGAACGTAGAAAATATCAAATATTAAAACATGAAAGATGTACAATTTTAAGAAAAATGTTGCTTTTAAATTTGATGACAGCAAAGCGTCTCCAAAAAAGTCAGACGGGGCAAACAAAAGGTTACCGCAGTGATGGTATAAAAAAAGAAACTATAACTGGAGGTTAGCTGCCAGTAGGTCAGTCACATGATTAGGTAAAAGAGCATCTTAGAGAGGCGGAGCTTCTCTACAAATCATCTACAAATTGTTTAACAATTTAAAAAAAATGTTCCTCAACATAAAATTGCAAAGACATTAAATATCTTGTCATCAAGGCCAAAACTCAGTATTGGATGCCAGTGGTCTTTGTGCCCTCGGCCAGAACGACATCAAACATGTGTCATGGACATCACTGTGTGTGAGCACAGCTTACAGTGCCATCCACAAATGCAGGGTAAACCATGCAAAGACAAGCCCACATGTGAATGTGATCCAGGAACACTAAAAACAGAATCACTCAGCCTGGTTTAAACTGGGGAATTAAAAACCAGAAGCAGCCTCAAGTGGCCATTGAGGGAACTGCAGTTTATTGTTCGTTTTTTTATTGCAGTTAAATTTCCTTATTAGTCCCAGTGTGAAGGGTAGAAGCAGCAGTAAGGTGACAGAGGGTTGGTATAAGGTGGAGGAGGAAACCTACTGGCAATATGCATGGGACTGATAACATTGAAAACAGGTGATTAAAGCTGCTAAATGTTTTTCTGCCTATGTTTATCTGGAAAAGGGCGAGAAACACTGAATGAAAATGTAAGTTATTGCAGTGTGAGTGACAAAACAGAGTTCGTGCACCTTCATTACAGGAAAATGTTTCCAGCAGTATAAATGGGAATCAGTTTTTATAATTTAGTGGCACCTTGGCAGTTTTGAAACATCACTGACACCTCTGATCCAGAAATGCTGTGATTATGAATCCGCTTCTCCAACCACCCTCGTGTGTCGATTACGAAAGAATGCAGCGTTCTTCGGCTTTTTAGAGCACCGCCTGACGTCACTGCATGCTTCGTGTTTTAGCTTTGTTTTCATTTACATGTCTTCATGATGAATTTTCACAACCAATCAGACTGAAGCCCTTCTAGCATCATTACACAATTCATTACACGCAACAATTCAAAAAGGTTGTGAGGGACAAACAATATTCGAATGACTTGACTGTTCTCACCGTCATGCAGTCAGAGATACTAAAAAACAAAGTGTAGATGTGGTCAGAAGCTATCAAACGGAAATGTTGTTTACAAGTGGAAATGTTGCGAGGCTAAATAGAGGCGATTAAAGAAAAATCATCATGCATCAATATGTGGATTGAGGAATATTTGTACATAGAGTCGCCACTGATGATGGCAAAGGGAAATCTTACCTCATGTCTGAAGCTTTGTTTCTATTTTTGATTCAGTGCATCTCCCATAATGCAGACGGGGCGGTGTGGCATCACTCTTATGTTGGCCCCTCTTGTAAACGATATTGGGTTAATGCTGAGCTAAATGGTGGCACGGGAGTTCAGTAGTTAATTTTGTTGAATCCACAACTCAAAAATAAATGAAGTTTTTCAAAGAGTAAACTAACTGCTGTGCATCATTCTGAGATTTTGCTTTGTTCTTGCTTTAAAACTTGCTGACACATTAACTGCTGAGTCAGCTCTGCTCCTGAAACGTAAAATAACAACTAAGAAAGAAATGGGGCTTTTTTTGCTTCACCTGCAACTGTATATAATTACCCAGTGTCAGTAAAATCCTTTAGCTTTGATTTTATTGTATCTCTTCCAAGTCCTCTCTAACCTACAACAGAACTGCTGCTTAAGGTGTCATTTACATACATGAGGCGCTGCACTGCGTTGTATTCCCGCGAGCCTTCATTGAGCAAGATCTAAAGGAGATGGGCTTTTACTATGTCTGCAGGCAGACTGATCAGGTTGAGCTGTGCAGTAACTGTTATGGGTTTGTCATTAATTCCCTCCCCTGACAAATTATGAAATGCATGCAAGTGGATAATGGTCTAACAATGAAGGCAAAGATCTGGAGTCTGGTATCTCATAGTCTAGACCCTTGTTTGCTTCAGCTGTTGAGTTGAAGCAAAAACTAAATAAAAATGTAAAAGATGGACTTTCTAGGTCTTAAAAAATTAAGCCAGTGTGGAAGAGCTTTAAACCTGAATTATTTCCAAGGGTCAGAGGGGGGTTCATCCTCATTGCTGTACAGACTGTATAGAAATCACTGAAACAATGTATGACTTGGGTAGTGACAGACAAGTAGCTAAAGTATCCCTTAGTTTATCAGTCATGGCTTCAATAAAGTACGAGACAGCCAAAATGCTTCAAGCTTCAAAAGAGGACTTTGCAAACCAATGGGCGACGTCACACCGGCAGCTATAATGGATTTTATGGTGTTTACTATAATAGCTAGTATAGCAGTGTCTTTACCTTAAATTAAGTGTTGTTGCAAAATGGTTCTAAATGTAACTTTTGACTCTGCATGTCAAAAAACATCCAAAAGAAAGTAGCGCAAAGGTGTTCCTAATAAGATTCTTGAACCAAACTAGCAGGACTTTCAGTGTAAAGGTGAAGCAGGTGTAGAAACTAGACACCACAGCTATGTCCCAGTTCATAGGGCGCATCCTTTGGAGGCCACATTTCAAGGCCAATTACGTCAAAGCTAGGCGACGAAGGCTGCTCCAAATGCGTCCGACAAATGCGTCCTTCATTTCCCCGAATTTGAAGGATGGGTGGGGTGTGTCCTTCGTGACCCAACATATCCCAGAATTCATTGCGCGGCCAAGCCAATTCCAAATCTGAAGGCTAGACCAACCCATTTCACAGCCTCGCACTTCGGGCCTTCTCAGTCTATGAAGGACCCGGCACACGTAGACCGCGGAGGCCAGGTCCTCCGAAGGATGCAGCCTATGAATTGGGACACACATCTCATTTTGGCTGCATGTAGAGCTCATGACCATAACCGAGAGCTTGGAATACATTCGAATAATTCAAAAACTTCTGGCCCAGCTCTCTTGCCCCTTCACATGGGGCAATAACTGTTTCCCAGCTCAGAAGCAGCAATCCATCCAGAACCATTTCATCCATACACGGTAAAGCCCTAACCAATGCGCCCACAGCTCTTCATAGTCTGGCTTTTTTTAACCTTTTCTCCTGATCTTTGACAAAGAAGCATTTTGGACAACTGGACCTCAACTGAAACTCTTGAACATATCCAATACATGTGTGCATAAAACAACACACAGTTATCACAGAAGCATTAGTGTGCAATTACATTTGAATCTGGCCAATATGAGCTCTGTAAAAAGGCATGTATGTGTTGTAGAATAGCAGCATACACAGTTTAAAGTCTTAAAGTCTATGTCTTTGTTTTTATAGGATGCTGATGCATAAAGACTGTGTAATTATACTAACTTATAGTTATCATTTGCATACAAGTCTAAATGTGACCTGCATTGTATTTTTTAGTCTTTGTTAGTAACTCTGGCCTCCACTTTTTATACTCCAGTCATTTTGGAGCTACAGCAACGTGTAATGGAGTTGCTCAGTGTCTGAGGTTTGTGTTTACTGGTCACTATCGCAGCTTCCTCTACTGCAGATTGTGTTGTTGCTAAAATGCAGATCACTATCTGGGTTTGGCTGGAGAAAAGCACTTCACTTTAGTGGAGTCATTTTCTAATAGAGATGGTTAGCAGCACATCATTACTTCTGTCCTACTAATAAAGGGAGGCCAAGTGCATGTTTCAATCTGGTCGTGCACAATGTTAAATGCTTATTTATTATATCTTGTGTGATTTATCCATATATTTGTATTTTTTGTTTTTGAGTTGTTGGTGACTGGTCAGGTTTAGGTTTCTATTCATTCTACAGAACTTCATATTACTGTTTATTTATTTATTGCCCTGAGTTGGATTGGTCTATGGCAGGGGTGGGCAACTCCAGGCCTCGGGGGCCGGTGTCCCTGCAGGTTTTAGATGTGTCCTTGATCCAACACAGCTGATTTGAATGGCTAAATTAGCTCCTCAACATGTCCTGAAGTTCTCCAGAGGCCTGGTAATCATGTGATTCAGGTGTGTTGACCCAGGGTGAGATCTAAAACCTGCAGGACACCGGCCCTCGAGGCCTGGAATTGCCCACCCCTGGTCTATGGCGTGATTATAAAGTTCAGAGATTTCCCTTTTTTATATATCCTGGATGAGCCCCGGCATTATACGGTAAGCCCTGCTTATTTAGGACATAACGGGGTGATTTTTTATAGTAAGGTAAAACGTATTAATGGCAACATAAAAATGATGGCAACATGTCCCTGTGAGCCAAACATACAGCTAATTGGTGCTTTCCAGATGGAAAGGGAGACCTAAACATTAGGAGTAATTTAGCTTTTAAAGGTCCAAATTCCTTCCAGCAGTGTTTGAGTTTATTAGTTATCCAAGAAAGTAGGATATATCTTTGGCATATATCATAGTGTTTTGGGTTTTTCTGAATGACACTTTTTCTTATGAAGTGTGGGGAATGTAAGCAAATTTTGAGAAACGTAGACTTATTGAAAATGTGCGTAAAGGGCTCAAATTATCTGCCAGACAGCCCTCATGTACTTTGACGATGGGGGGTCCTAGGCCCTCACATGGACTCCCAAGCAGGGGGGATAAGTCGGGTGAGATGACCAAGGACTGGACCATAAAAGGAAGGAAGCAGAAAGCAGCATCTGAAACTGACATAAGGCACGGGATCCAGTACCTTCATCTGAGACGTTTTTAAGTGAAATACTGTCAACCGGCTGTTTGTTAAATTTCCTTTTTCTTACAAAGTGAATGTTTGAAATGTCAGCACCCAAAAAAGGAAGAAGATGTATCCATGTGATTGAAGTGACTTTGCTGCAGACAACCGTCCCCAGTATGTCAGTGTCACCTTGAATATTGTTGCTTTGCAGGGACGTGTTGGTCTAAAATGACAAAAGCAGGTGGTTGAAAGACACGTCTGTCTCTGAACACAGAGAGCAGCTGAGTTTCAGTAATGAAGCCACGACCCTCGGTGCTTCCTGAATGTCACAGAGGGCCTTCAGACTTTATAAATTCAATCCTGCTAATTGTAAGGCGTTTGGCATCCTCCAACATGCACCTTTCACCAAGTGCACCACAAATTTATAAGATAGAAGTAACATTTTTACGTGGCTCAAAAACAAAATAAAATAAATTAAAAGGTTTATTGCTTCAATTTAGACTTAGAGAAATCAATTTTCTAGTATGTTTTTGCAAATTGCAGCTTTGATCAAACTGCTGAACAAAAGTGTAGTGCATCAGCAGCATGATGAAGCATCATTTCGAACATTTTGAACAATAACATTTCATAATAAAGTGGTTTAACTAATATCGGCACCCTGTTTGTTTGTCTTCTTACACTTTGCTCATCTTTACTGGTTCTTTTGACTTTGTTGACCAGTCACACAGAGGTCTCAGCAATTTAGTTCATTCTAATCAATAAGACAGGAGATTAAAAACTGCAGAGTGTAAAGGAAAGGATGGATAAAACCCTCATGGCATCTCCCATTGGCTTTTGAATTTTGCATTATTAATGAATGCTCCGGTGGCATTGTTGCTTTGTGGAGCCATTAGTTTCTTGCCTGGTTATATTGTTAGCATTGTTACAGTAAGACATGCAGACTTTAAACCTTAATTAAGTGAAAACAGATCAACAGTTAAAGGTGGTTTGGATTAGAAATAAATAAGAGTAAAACAAGTGAATAAAATGGAAGAATCTTATAACTGTCACAGAGGGTCAGGAAAAGAGAGCCGTCATCTACAGAGATGAGGTTTGTTATGTCATCTTGTGTCACTATGCTCCAGTGTCATGTCAACTCATAATATTTTGTTCCTCTGGTAGCTTCTGGAGTCCGGTGCTGACAGCAGCCTGCAGAGAAGGAAAAGGCAGAGCAATGACTTCCTGCAGCCCTACATCGCCGCCAAGCTGGATACGCTCCCTGAGATCTTCACTCTGGGTGATGAAAAGAAATACAGCGGCTTCTACAACAAACCGCTCCCTGGACAGCAGCAGTACCGCTGCTTCGTTTTGGCTGACCTGACGGACCACGAGTCTGTGAGTGACCTCTCTGCATTTATGAACACGTTCAGCAGCAGTGATGCATTTGGAAGTGGTTCAGTGGTTGATCTCAGAGGCCAGGGCTTCAGTGCATACACTGACTTCTTAAAAAAGAGCACCACCCCACCTCAAAACACAGCACAGACTTACAGTACATTGTGAAGATGATGCTACACGTTTGTCCACAAGACTCTTTGGCTTTTTCTTTGCCATCGTAAGGCAATACAGCAAAACTGAGATTAGTGTTGGTAATAAACTGACAATTTGTTAATACATTTTCAACATATCAGCTGGTTCTGTCCATACAGTGTGTATTCTATAACTCATCCATTTGTGTAGCCTACAGACAGTTTGAGTGCTGTCGTCAGTGGTTAGGGTTAATTAAGGGTAATTCAGGGTAAGGGTTAAGTTTACATTCAAACTTCCTCTTTATATGGAAGTTTCACCTTTGACATAACCAAATTTGACTAAAAATGTCTCCAAGAGTTGAGTTCAAAGATAAAATCCTTTTGTTTCCAAAGCTAGCTTGTTTTGCATGTGGCTAAAGTGCAACACAGTAGTTCTCTTTCACAGGAGGAGCATCCCTAAAGCAGGGATGTTACCCACATGACACAGCAGCAGTAGCTTAATTGTCATCCCTGTATCAGAGCCATGATAAATTGCAATTGGGGTTGCTGTAGCTCAGGCGGTAGATGGTAGAGCAGGTCACCTATCAAATATCCTGGGCAAGACCCCGAGTTGCTCTCCGGTGCATTCATGGGATTATGAGTGTGTATGTGTGAGCGTTAGACAGAAGGTTCTTAGACAGAAACAACATAGAAAAACAGTGCATGTGTGAATGGGTGAATTCGGGGAGCTGTGTAAAGCGCTTTGAGTGCTCAGAGTAGAAAAACTCTATATAACCCAGTCTGTTTACCATTCCCATTTACCAAGAGTTTTGAGGCCAGACTAACAATCTGCAGCAGTGCGAAACCCTCTTTTGGCATTAAAACGTTACTGTAAGATTTTACTAAAGAGGTGCAGTGTCAGTTTTGTGACTAAAAGGTGTGGAAGTATTTTTGCCTTCGTGCATAAGTATTTGTAGAAGTTTCCCTTTTTTGGGAAAGAAATTTGGAGCGCATTTAAATGATTCCTACAAAACCTATTTAAGTTCCTGCACTTTACAGCAAATAACAGAATTTAACCCTGAAAAAAGCTACTCTTATTTTGTTCCCTATGGCTGTGAAAGTTGTCTCTAGAAGTGTTCAATTATTAGGAATTAGAAGAGGAGGGGTTATCAAAATGAGTGCAGAGTTAGCACAGCTGGATGGCTCAAAGCTATGAAGGCACTCCCTAACCTTGGGCTGTCCTGTGCTAGTGGCTTTACAGTGCTGCTTGCAGTGTTTCCAGTTTTTAGTTACATTTCTACACAGATCAGTCTTGTGTCTCTTGCTTGTGTTTTCACAGCCTCGTGCACACAATGAGCAGATTTTGTTCAACTTCAGATCTGTTACAAGCTGAATGAAAATGCAGAAATGTGTCAAATTCAGACCTGACAGCTGTTAGATTCATATTTGAATCCTACAATCTGTAAATTTTGACTTTAAAGAATGCACGCAGTCTCACACTTGCATAGCCTGCAGTGATAAAGAGCATGCATTTAATGACAAAGTAATAGCAACATCAAAGCCTGGGTCACGATGTGACATCCTCTTCTACATATATAAAGTCAGTAATGACAAACAGATTCATAACATGGATTCATTTGTAATAAAGCTGCGATCCTGTGCTCTAACTGAGCTGTCAGAATTATCCAGAGAATGAACGTCTTGAGCTACAAGACTGTGCATCGTCCACGGCAAATTCTAACAGAAGAGTTTGTCTGAATTTCCAGAGAGAAGCACAAACATGAAACTCACATCCTGATTGCTTCTGCCTGCATATGTACAGTGCTCTTGGCAGAATGCTGGTCATCATTAAAACAAATTATTTATCTCTATAAATTAGCAGATCGCCAACAGAACCTCCCACCTCCGTCGACTGTGGCGTCACGCTAGTTTGCCCTGGTTAGTAAATCTGCCCATCGATGTCGAATTTTCAGATCTCCATAATGGAATGAACACTGTGGCTACCTGACCAGACCCGTTCTTCTTAGAACAGGGGGATTGTCTGGAAGGTGAATGCGCTCATGTGACCAGGCACAATTCACAAACTCAGCAACTAACACTTGCATCAAAAACAATACAAACATTGAAATACAAGAGAGAAACTATCACAGAGATGCACCAAAAGTCAGCAAATCATTCAAAGTTATTTGTGCAGATTTTGTATTGTACATCTTTATGAAAGTTGTATATTCACAGACAAGATTCAGGAAATAGAAACAGTAACAAGGACCAATGTTTGATATCATGCAATAGCCTTGCAATGAACGCAACCTGTGGAACACTTGTTACTGTGGACCTTGCAGCTGCTTCCTGTGGTGGTGTTGTACTGGATTGCAATACGCACTTTCCCCCCCACACTGCTGTGTTTGAGTGCACATGATCAATAGTCAGAATAAAATGTGGAAGAAAACAAATGGATTCCCCCGAGTTTGACCATCTTGCCAACAAAGTGCCCATTATGTTTTATGTTATGTAATCCTTCTGCACTAATGTACCATCTGAACACACAATACAGCTGCTGCTACCACGTGAGGGAGAAGCAAAGTCAACTATTAGAGTGGAATAAGCTGTAAGTTACAGCCTGCCTTGTATGCAGCAGTGCTGTGTCAAGAAAGGTTCACTGAGACCAAGGCTGTGCTTGACACCTCTTGCTCTTTAATAAATCATAAATCTGCAGCAGGGGCAAGGGAACAGCAGAGGCAACGTGGATGGTTTTTTAATATGCTGCTCTATTGCTGTTTTGTCTGCATTTGTGGCCTTTAAAGTTGTCAGATGAATAGTTCTCATAAAACTGTGGAAAAACTTCATTTATGGGTCACATTGTGGTACATACAGCTGCAGTGCATGTTCCATACTTCTTTGTAATGCTGAATGAATAGAGCAGAGTTGGTTGTGAATGGCATTATTGCTTTCTATCTGTGGAATACAAGAGTAGCCCTTCAAGCAGCGCTGCACACATGCCAAGCACGTCACAGTGATGCTAATCATGTCCTTGACTCCTGCATGCATCTGCAGGTATATCTCCCAAGCAGTTAGGCCGTGATCCCCACCGTCACTCACATGCACCTTGCTTCCAAGAGCATTAAACCTTCAGACTGCTTCTCTAATTTCAACTGCTCTTGTTCTTGTTCGCCCTCGTGGCATCTTCATTTAAATGTGTTACGATCTATGGAGAGGGAGGAGGTTGGTCCAGAATAGAACACTTCTAAAGGCTTCTGGCTTTAAACAGTCTTATGAACTATTCACACAAACACGGTGATGCACCAGATCAGTAAAGATTCACTTGGAGTAAGGTGTAGGGGGAGATTAAGGTTCAAATCTTTTTATGGAAAGGCTTGTGAAGAAGAACAAGAATGCATGTACGGGGTCTGATCAGAAGGTTCTGACAAATCAAAAGCCTCACCTGATTTAGATTTGGCTGGTCTCACATTCAACTTCATCTTGTTCCAGCTGACTTTTGCTTGCTGTGCAAGTTTGAGGTCCATGGTGGAGAACGCAGAGTGGACGTGGTTACAACAGCAACTTCCATGAGCTGAAAATAGCAGCTGAAGGATGAAGGATGACTGAATACATTAAAATAGATTCTCTCAAACAGGTTGTGATTTTTAGGTCCTGCTGTCTGAACTATTTTAATCATTCCTCACATGAGGCTTACATTGAAGTAAAGCATTTTCTGAAAATGTGCTTGTACTACGCTGAGCCCAAACCATGAGCGTGTTATGGAGAGCTGCTGGATGTTAACAGGATAAACCTGCATTCAGAGTCTCCTTGTATGGGTGAACCCAAGTCAGGCTTTCATCACTAACCACTTTCACCTACTGCTGAGCAGACTGCAGATCCTTCACACGGTGTTAATATTTGCCTCAGCTCTTGTCTCGCCCCGCCCAGTGAAGACAGCAGGCCCACTGTGGGTCCTGCTCAGGGAGAGTTACTGGCTTTTTCTTAAATGATCCAAGGTCTTGGCCCCACTATGTAAAGTGCTCAATGTGACATATGTTATGATTTGGAGCTCTATGAATAAAACTGAAATGAATTGAGCATTTAAATGTCATTCAAATATCAGTGGCTGAAAGAAGTGTGAGATTAAAAAAGGGGGCAGATGGAGAAATGAAAGCAAGCTTGTTTCAGGTTATCAATGAAGGAAATTCAGCACATTGGTCGGATTTATCTGCACTGCAAAACAAAGTCAGTCAGTGAGTGAAGAGCGGCCTGAAAACCTTCCAGGTAGCAATCTGCAGATTTGGCCAACAGTTGTAGAAAATGGTTTTCTTTGGACATGTTTGATTTACAGTATTGACAAAAGGATCATTTTATATGGACAAAATTCTAGGTGTGATGGGACATTTCATGCCCTTTACAACAACCCTACCCCAGATGTGATTGGGTAAGAGGCACACCGTGGGCAGGTCACCAGTCTATCACAGGGCTAACTCACAGAGCCAAACAATCCTTTGCACTCACACTTATGAGTAATTTAGAATCACAAAGTAATCTAACTCTAATAACTGAATGACCTTTAACTGTGGGAGGAAACCAGAGTACCTACTGCAAACTAGCCAGACTGTGGGTTTGAACCTGGGCCCGTCATGCTGTGAGGTAACAGGGCAAACCACTGCACCACCACGCTGTCGGTACAGACTTCACAAAAGGAGGAAAGCTACGATTTCAAGGCTTGATGCAGAATTTTTCTGCACGTTTTTGTCCTTGACAGGTTAAACACAGTAAATAGTGCTAGCATGCACGGGGTGTGTAGTGTCTGCCTCCAGTGATTTTCCTGTGGTGTGAAATCTCGTGTGGTCTTGTGAATTTCATGAGTCCAGCAACTAACCACTCCTACTAGATTGTATCAGGTCATCTCAACAAGAACAAATGAAGTTGTTAAATTTCATACAGATCCTACATGATTTAATTACGTTCACCATAGAAACAAAATACAAGTTAGACTTTTGTAAATGTAACAACCATCCAATTTCCTTTTTTTTTAGTGTACACGTTTGGGATCTCTGTCTCGCCTCAAGTTACATAAAATTCAGCTTTGTAGTTGTTGTACGATCCTGCTGGCAGAAAAAGACTGAAACTGCAGTTTCCCCACCTTTAGGCACAAAGATGAAACGCTGACCTTTCCATCTAAGTGGGTAAGACAGCAAATTAATACAGCAGAGCTTCGGTGGCCTCGGCGGATGTTTTTAGTGCTGTTTGTATGATCCTGACACTCGGTGGAGAGGTGGAGAACGGACGTTAGGCTGGAGGACTGCGGTTTTTTAAGAGGAGCATCCGTGTGGATTTAAAAAATGTTCAGAACTTTGAGATAAAAAGAAATATTTTGATAAAAACTAAAATGTTGATACATATTTAAGAAAATCGCCACACATGCAGGGACTCTCTGTATGCATAATTGGGCATCTTATTCCTGTCATCCCTTAGTTCCTGGAACTTTATCAGAGAGACTTAGCAATTCATTGTTCTGTACATGCCATTGTCCTCCGACATTTAGATGCCGTTCAGACATTTTAAATAAATGATTAAATGGAGCATTTCTCATCACTCCCACTTTGCTGCGCCTCCGCTCATTACAGCTTTTGTAATGAGGGAAGTGCGTCGTCTTGGACAATACTTTTCCACAGTGTTGAGAACAGAGCTGCAGGGTCCAGATTCAATAAATGACACGTTGCTGAATGTGATTCCAGCCTGTACAAAAATAGAAACCTAATCACATTCATTGAAAAAAAGGGGACATAAGCTTAGCTTTTATTTCTGCCGCAAAGCTGCTGGAGGGGTGGAGGCGACAAGAGAAGAGTGGGAAGGAAAAGAAAGGCGAGGGGGCTGGAGAGTGAAGGAAAAGGGCACTGTGGCTTTCTGTGGCCCCCGCTGCTGGTAAACAAGCCGGGACGTGTGAAATTGGATAAAAGAAAAAGGCCATATAAACAGTGTGATCACTTAGAGTGGAGGGGTGGAGGGTGGGTCGGCTAGGAGAGCACGGCGGCTTCCTGTGAATGCAGAGCCCTGTGGGAGCGACAGAGAGGTGAGCAGAGGAGTTAGAGGGAGCTTAATGGGAGGATAAGACCAAGAAAGGAAAGAAATGCTGCAGCCACTGGAGAGAGGGCCTTACAGATGCCGGGATGTGTTTCTAATGTGGGAGGAGGAGAGTGGCTGAACTTTGAGGGGAAAAGAGGAATAGGTACTGGATATCTTCCAGCTTGTACGCATAGATGAGCCGAGAGGAGACGACTCCGGCTGAGGGAGAAATATCCAGTGTTTCAGAAAATAACCGAGCTGTCAAAATACATTGCAGTCAGACATTGTTTCATACTTTGTAATCAGTCACTTCTTGCGGAAGGATTACGGACGGTGGAAACAATTTTGTTGAGCAAAATGTTCATCCCCCTGCACCTCTGCTATTATAGACACTTCTCTTCTTTGCGTCTCCTCGCTCCAGTTTGCAGATGTAGCAGCAGCATATTTTTCACCCCTGAAGGATTACTATCTACGAGGTCCCACCGCTGAGATTGATCACTTCAAAACTTCCCCCCTGAGATTATCTAAATATCCTTCAGAATATGCTTCTGCTGCATCTAAAAGCTGTGAAAACTGTCATTTTTCAAAAAGAAAAAAAGTTTTCTGAGCTGTAAGCAGTACTTTGCTAAAAGTGCCACAAAGTACTAAAGAGAGAAGCGAGCGGAAAGCGCTGAGGAGACAGATGAGCTGAGCACGTTATCAAGCGCCACACCTTTTAGCTGCTAATGCTTCAAGGTTTCTTCTATACGCTGCAGAGCTCGGAAAGGTGGCTGCCGTCTTTTTAAAGAAACGCTGAGGTTTGTCGTCAGTTATGAAAATGTGTAAACCAGGAATGGGACCAATATAATAAGACTTTTTCATTAGAATTATCATAAGAGAAAAGCAATGATGAGCTCATGAGTAAATCAAGTCTCTTCATAATCCCCCCTTTAGGCTACAATAATAACAGTGACAATGAAACAAGAGGGAAAACAACTGAACTTTTGTTGTTTTACTGTATTTCTTTATTTCTCATAGAGCAGGAGCAAAAATATGAACAGTGAAGCTTTAACAAATGCAGCTACTACAGTTTCCATCTGCACAGCACAAGCCCACAGTGTGCACTCTCCTAACATTAGTAACCTTCTCGGTCATTAGGGAGTCTTTGACAAGACTCACACCTGCAGCCGCTGCCTCCTCACACTTTTTAAGTGACATTTCCTGTTGACTTGTTGTGACATTTTTGTCATTGCTTGGCTAAAATATCAACTGCTAAGACTTGTTTCTGAGACTGAAGTTGCAATAGAAAGATTCCCAGTCTCGTGCCACAGCTCTGTCCTGATACAGAGACGCAGACATTTGAAAACTGCAACACTGCAGTGCATTAATATAAACCCGCATGAACCGGGAGGATTGTGTGACAGCGATGGCAGAGCAAGGAGACGTTCTTTTATCACTGTGGTTAATTGAAGTAATAATACTGGGAGCATTTCTAACAAACAGCTTATCCAGGTGGTGAGCTCTGAAAAATGACACCAGTGCAGAAGCGCTAAAAGCCGCAGTTCCTCTGGTGGCCACTTGACTTGACTTGACCGCAGCAATTTCCTAATGTTGTAAACCCGCTCAACATTTGGCAATAAAACCCTTTCTGATTCTGATTCTATATACCCTCCCATATCAACCTTTACACCAGAAATAAACATGTACAATGCAAGCAAACAAATGGCAAAATAAACATGGATACTGGAGCTTGAGAACTGGTTAATGACAGAAGTGCCTTGAATTAAAGTCAGCTAATTAAAGACTCTGAATCAAATCTCTCTACAGTGTTTGTGCTGCTGTTTTAATGAACACAGACTACGGCCTGCTACAAAGTACAGCCTGCCCGAAAGGTTGTGCTTCAGTGTTTGGGAGTTAAATTTGACTGTTTTACCAGTCTGCTATTTAGGACTAGTTAGCTCATATAAGTATCTGTGCAATGCAGCGGTACTGTTTATGAATGCAGCTTGCTAACCAAGGATTAGCTGACAGCTGTCCAAAACGAACATGTTTATGGTGGCTATGTCCATCTTTTATATACAGTTTCAGTTTAACAGAACATCCTTTTAAAGATTTTTATAATTAGCAACGCAGCTTGTGTTTAAATGCAGGATAAATAGTAGCAGTTAGGACATAGCTTCTGTAATGTGCATTATGTAATGAAAGCTGTTTAGCCATCTGCTTGTGCTGCTTGTGCTGTTAGCCATGAGGAGCTGTTAATGCTTGGTTTAAGTTTGGTGAAAGCTGCGATTTGAAGATCGCTCAGGTAGAAAGTGAACTGGAAAACCATCAGAATAACTCAGGTTATGTTTCAAATCCATCCTCCTAAAATACACACAGAAGTGAATTATGACCTGGAGAATTAACACTCCCTTTATTATGTAAAAAGATTATTTATACATTTTTGCTGCTTTAGAGAATCAAGCTGTGAGTTTGTGCTGCTGCCTTGGCCAAGAGATTTGATCGCAGTGGGACGGAAGCACAGAAAAACTGTTCCTCAAGGCAGAAAATATTAATTATGTATGAGTTTTCATTAAGGCTATATGCAATAACTAACAGGTGACCAGCCAACATAAACATCTTGCGTATGTACTTGATGGGTAAATAAATATATTCCTACCCACAGCTGTCAAGTATAATGGTGTGAAATGGGCATGACATCAGCCAGCGTGCATATATGCATACTAAATGTCTGACATTTGCAGCCTGTACTAGATGCAAAAACAGGCAGACGTTCACAGAACCGACTCCATGGCACCACTTTTGAGACACATTTAAAAATTTGCTTACTGATAAACAGCCTCCTCTCGTAGATTAAAGAAACATTTAATCAGCTCCACTCCCTCCACTACTTAATCCATTTATAACTGTTCCAAGTCTTAATTTCTATCAACACTGCACCAGAAGCTGGAAGAAAGGAAGAGAGAAATGAAACTATCAGGTGCAATGCAAAACCAAAAAAGGAAAATCAAACTTCCTAACACCAAACATCTTTATAAATGACTGCGTGTCACATTCAGCATTGACACTTAGTGTTTGCAGTAAGTTTGCAGTGCATGAGAAACTTTCATTAAACAAGCGACTGCTGCACTGTTATAATAAAAAAATCTAAATCCCAGTCCCAGTGATTGGTAGATTACTTTTGCTTCGCTACAGTGCTTTAGTTGTTTGGGACGGACGAAACGGCAAAAAGTAGACTTGTCCCAAAAGACACTAACAACACCAAACTATAAACACTGAGGAGATAAGGCATTTGGTTGGCAGCATGTGCTTCTTGGAGAAGGGATATGAAAGCGGTGCATCAGACGAGGAGCAGAGACAGTTCGGCTGTGGGAGGATAAGCCTGGAGCGCGCCTGCTGCCAACTGGTGCACGCTTCTAATGTGGGTGACAATTACTCACACACAGCAACACACGTACAGTCGAAGTCATTATAAAAAACAGTGGAAAAAGGAAATAGAAGAAGTATCACTCACTAAGCTTTCTAACAGTGTGTGTGTGTGTGTGATTATTATTATTATGCAAATAACAAAGGCACTTATCCAAAGCAAAGCAGAGCAACTTGTACCTTGACTAAAGTCATGCCAATTCAGCCGTGACGAATGAAGGCCTGGGTAAGAGGTTATATTTTAAGGCCTTTTAATTCAAAGAGAGCTTTATTAACATGTCTGAGCAACAATCAGGTATGTTAACACTTATGACAGGATTAAATTCAGTTTTTCTGCGTGCAGGAAGTTCTCACCAAAAACAAAGACAGAAATCGGATTGTCAAGACTTTTGTTTTCTCCTTAAAAAAGAGGTTTTAAAAAACTGAGAGACAAGTTCATGGTCGCTTCTGTAGAGTGAAAGTCATTACATGTGTGGTTAGCTTGTTGTTGTGTAACTTCAGATCTTCAGGCCATCAGATTCCCGTGTGTTTCTACATTCATACAAGTTTGGATTAACAAGAATGATTATAATCAGATTTCTTGCCTTGAAATTAAAGTTTACACTACAAAGAATAAACTTTAGAGTTTGATGTGTTTGCAAGGCCGTTCTGTGTCAAAATGATTTTTTTTTTTGCATTTAGCAGCAGGACAAATACAAAAAAAGTCTGTTATAGACAAAGATCATGTATAATTCATGTGTAGCTGTCAGATTGGATACCGCAACCTCGACCATGAATGCTAAAGTGAATATGAGTGTGAAAAAATGTGCTGAAATTAATGAATCATTAAGGAAACAAAGCTGGTCGAGGGTGGCTTTGTTTTTAACAAGCGGCACACTTCAGTGGGGTTTACGGCTTTTACCCAGCGGAGCTGCAGCCTTGTTGAGCCAGAGCCCGTCAGGCTTACAGGAATATTTATAGTCTCATTCACCAACACAGTGCAACTTACTACACTTGTCTCACAGAACATAAAGTGACAAGCAGAACAGTTACTTAAAGAGAATTACTCCCTGCAAATTGATCCATGTAACCCCTTTTAATGTTTATTCTGTTGCCAATATCGGACTGCCTCCAACTCTGCAGCTTAGAGAAGACTTAAAAGTGTTTTCTTTGATTTCACTTCATCTGCAATATTTGATTATTTTGTAATGAAGCGATTTTTTTTTTTGCACTGCTTTACTCCAGAGGTCATTAGGATGACAAACATCTCTTGGTTTGGTGTTTTTTGGTATTAATTTCTCTAATTTTACATGTCAAAGTCAATTGGAGAAGTACTACTGCTGTGCTGGTGAAATACTTGTTTAATGTGTTTGGTGGCTCTGGAGGAGTTTTTGTTTACTCGAGTGACATTGCTTGAGAAATGATTGGTCTCCACAGAGACTGTAATTACAGAAACACTGCATGAAAACCTGGCCGTCTGGGGGTTTAATGATGTGGGCTTTTACAGAGAGGGGGCTCTAAAATACTGATGCAATCATGGGAAACATTGCTGTTTAACATGGGAGTCATACTGCCATAGACTAATGGCCCATTTCCATTGAAAAAACTGTATACAAAAGATGGATGTAGCTGACATGACATCACTGCCTGGTATTTCTGATTATCATATTTTTCAGACCATAAGGAGCATTAAGTGAAACAAAACAGTCAGATAAGTCAAACTTTACTCAGCTTCTTCTTCTTGCTTCCTCCTCTTCCATAACATTGAGTCATTAATGCTGAATCCTCTCACAGCTGCTCTGTTCCCATGTTGTTGCCGTATATTAATGACTAACCTGGTATTGTGGATGGATTATCTCAGTTGTTCTCCTGCTGAAGTTTGGTCTGTTTACAGCATCCTGCCATGCGATTGCATTTGTCTCTAACCATCAGGAACCCTCACGTTAACTTTTATCCAGTGGAAGAAAGTTAGCTTCATCCTCCAGCTTCACTGTGTTTATGCTAACATAGCTGTGTGGCTAGCAATCACGTAGCACATCATTATATACCAGCTAGCCCAACTTCAGTAACCCTACAACATAGGGATGGGTATCGAAAACCGGTTCTTGTTGAGAACCGGTTCCCACTGTTTCAATTCCTTGGAATCGTTTGCCACTTTTAAAAACGATTCCCTTATCGATTCCAGTCGCCCCGAATGACGTCATCACGTTGAGTAGCGTCTTTTACCCAGTAGGAAACACGGCGCCTGAGCGGCACAAACGCTCAAAAGTTTGGTTACACTTTATGAGAAAGGATGACAACAGGGCAACGTGCAATACTTGCAAAGTAGAGATTTCATCAAAGGGAGGAAACACTACGAATATGCAAAAGCATTTGCTCAAAAAACACGCGATTGCTTTCAACGAATGTCGTGTTTTTGATCCGCTCCGGACTAGCGAAGCTCAACCCAGCAGCAGCGGTAGCGTTTCCACGTCCTCTCCCGTTAATACTGCAGGTAACTAATCAATTAGCATTGCATATTATGTTAGCGCGATTTACCTTATTACAAAACCTGCTATTACTGTGCGTTGCATTTAGATAACCATGATGAGAGAGACAGAGTCTGGCTCAGATGCTGGCAGTTCTCGCTGCAGTCTACCGGTAGCGTCTCCTTTCAGGCCAGGATAGACGAATGTCACCGAGCAGTGTCTAAGTTTGTGGTAAAAGGCTTGCACCCATTTGCCACAGCAGATGCCCCGATTTCACTTTGGTAAGTGAATGTGTTTAATTGTAGGCAGGGACATTACTGGATATTCTTGTGTAATTGCTACAGAATAATTTATGTTATACTTTGTTATTGCTACAGGAGAATATTTATTTTATTATTTTACATTTACAATTTTTTTCCTGGGGACCCTGTGACACCCCATTGAAGAGCCGTAGGCTGGATCTCTTAAGATCTCACTGTTGGGTTTGTAAGGCCATGTTACTCCTAAATTTCTATCTTGTTCAAAGAGAAGATATAAAACAAAGTTCTAAGCTAATCGACTTTAGTGTTCTCCTTTTTTAAAAAAAAAAAAGAATCGATAAAGGAATCGAATCGTTAAAATCTTATCAATACCCATCCTAACCCTACATACATCACTGCTGTTTAGTTTTCTGTCTTCATTTATGTTGGAAGTGATAGCAGAGCTGTACGTTTGAATTTTTCAGAAATCTCTCAGTCAGAACATGCTATATCATGTTTAGGTGGAAGCTAGCGAGCTAACTTCCTGCTAACTTGTAACTCCGTTAAATGTAATTCTGTTTTCATGGATGCCTGGATGTTAAACTTAAGTTACACCTGGTAAAGCAGCAATGCTGATCATTTTATTAAAGATGAAAGAATTTAGACAGTTTTTAACTCCAGTGATGCGCAGTGTTCGTTTGACTTTGGGACCTGAACGGACGGAGTTTAGGACCCAGATTACTCCGCGAGCTACCGGCAGCTCGTAGATGCTCCGACAATCCATCAAGCGGTGCGGCTTCGTAGCTTACAAAGTTACTAAAACATTTTTTGACAGATTTTTGAGCGCCATGTACCACATAAAATCGGTTTGAGAATTCATACATAAGACGCACTGTCGATTTTTGAGAAAATTAAAGGCTTTTAAGTGCGCTTTATAGTGTGGAAAATACAGTAGCTAACACTTGCGATCGCTGTTACCAAGCTTCATCCATACTGTATGGGTCACAAACAAACGAACATGTAGAAGATTCAACTTAGTTATAAAAAATAATTCATTATGGAGGTTTTGATTAACTGTGAAGACCACAATAATTTTTTGTACCAGACTGGAAAACTGTTTACCTCGACTGTAGGACTGTGCATTTCAACATTAAAGTCTATGTGGATCAGCTCACTGGAGTCAGCCTCAAGTGGCCTTTACAGGAGCTGTTATTTCTGCATTGGCTTTATTTGTCAACCACAAGGCGGACGCTTGTTTATGTAAACCACTGAATCAAATTTAAAGACAACTGCAGCCAATGACACTGTTCCTATGGATGCAAATAGCTTAAATTGACAAAGCATTAGAATACACACTCTGTCATCTTTTGAAGTTAAAAGTCCTTGAACTCAATAAATTGGTGAAAGCCATTCAAACCTGGCTGCTTTGGAGCACTGGAATCTCAACAAGTGATAAAGTGGGATTTGTCACATTATGCTTGATGTGCTCAGCCAGAATAGGCCTGAACAGTGAGGATAATTTCAGTTTTTACCCTTTTTTGTTGTATTTTTTTTTTTAAAGCTAAGGTAGGCAACATGTTTTTTGCACCATTAGACGAAAATCCATTAAAAGCTTTCAGCATATTGAAATGCAATTAGTCTGAGAGAGAAGCAGACCGTCGCACCTACTCTGGCCTGTTTTTAAGTAGGTGACAATGATATGAGACTATGACCAGATGGCATAATCGATGCTTTGTTCAGCGTGAGTCCGGATGGTCGACATCAGTCCATTACACAAATCAAAGCCCTAGATGTAGCTATAAAGAAATATGTATGCTTCAACAGATTTATATGTTTTTCGTTTTTCTTTGTATATGTGCTGTTCTTTCCAAAGATGCGCGACTGCAGAGCTGTGACTTTCTGTCCACATAACATCATCAGCATTTACAAACATTAAAAATAAGTGGAGAAAACGGATCTTTTAGATGAACAGACTCTGTCCTAACAGCGAGACATGAGTTTATATTGTGCCAAAGTGAGAGTCTAGGTCCATGTCCTTTAGTGATGGCAGGGGAGAACTCAGGGCTGGCCTCAGGTCTCCATGCCCCATCTGAAGGTGTAGTGAAGCTGTTGGCATTGTTGGATGTGTCCTCAGAGGATGTTGCCGATGCGTATCCTTGCACTGAGCTTCTTGCGCCCCCCTGGCCTCAGGGTGGGTCTCATGACAACAAGCAGTACGGTCCCACATCAAGCGCATCCAACACAGCAGCCTGTCTCTGCCTGTCTCACACCTCACTGTCTGTCCTCCTCTATCCCCAACCCCATCCCCTCCACCTGCTGCCTTCCAGGAGCTGTTACAGATAACCAGTTGCCTTCACCTGCAGAGACCTGTTATCGTTTAAACCTCATTTACACTCCCACATGGAATCCTGCTTTACAATTGCTTAAAATCTTTAAATTGATGAATTGAATCAAAATGTTTTCACCATTAAAATATTTAAATTACATGATGTTTTTTGGTAATGTGATGGATAGTCCTGTTACAGGTTTCACATTATTCCTCTGATCGATGGGGGACTGTACCACAAAATATTGTAAAGCTTCAACAAAAGCAATAAAAAGGCTTCATGCAGGTTACATGGATGCAATAAATGCAGGATTTTCTTTGGGTTTTTTCAGGAACTTTTTCAGGAACTCTGTGCACCACGAAGATATTTTAGAGTTTTAACAAGAACCAGCAAGAATAAACAAAAACTTATCCAAAAGAGTGCAAAACTGAGTTTCCATTAGCATATTGTTATGTTTGCCACACACTGGGAAACAGATCAGTTTGTATAGTGTTATTTTTTTCCTCATTGAGACAACAAATGCCTATTTGTGTTCTAATTATTGATGATTGTGTTTTGTGTTGTTGTTGCTTTTTTTATTGTGATGGGGTAATCATATTAGTCATAGAAACTGAACTGGAATAGAAATAAACGTCACTGCACACATGGGGAACAAAGGTACCTTCATGCTATGAAGCACAAACCTCTATATCAGCCTACTGCCAATATACAAGACAGAGACATAAACTAGCCAGAATTTCTTTCCATTTAATTTCAACAAATAAGAGAACAGTAAAACGCTCACATCTAAGAATAAAATTAATTTTTATCTAAGTTGTTTTTGTGTTGACCCAGACTGTCTCCTGATATTGTATCGTAAAAACTAGATGAAACCTTTACCTCTAAGGAACTTTTTTTAAAACCACCCTGAGAGCCAGTAATTAGCTCTAAGAATATTCACAAGTTATTTCCATTCAATGATTTTTTACTGTCCCCTTATTTTCTTCCTAATACATCGCACAACTACCAGCGGGACTGTTTGATAGATGTGTTGCATTGAAAAGGGACGCTGTGGTGTGAATACCTGAAATCCCCAAAAACTTGGGGAGCTGTGTGAAATGTAAACAAGAACAAAATGCAATGATTTGCAAACCTCATAAATCTGGATTTTATTCATGGTGAAACACAGAAAACAGGAAGAGGAATGATGTCCCCTTCTTGTCTGATATAGGACTGTAGATGCTCCGGTCCATGATGCGCCAGAAAGGTCTGGACTGCACTCAAGCTAGTTCAACACTGGACTCCCCTAGTATGAAGTCATGCTGTTGTTTTAGGTGTTTGTTTTTTTTAGGGATTTTTTCACCGTGTTTACTTCTTCGAAACTCTAAGATGCTCCTTTCATGCCCACTCATCTTACTCACTGTTTACCAGTTAACAAAATATTCCTCCAGCTGTTTCTTTTTAGTACCACTTACTTTTCCAGCCTTTTGTTGCCCGTCTCCCAACTTTTCTCAAAACATGTTTAAAATGAGCAAAAATATTTCATGGAATAAAATGAATAAAATGATGTTTAGACATCTTTGTGAGGACAGAACATTGGGATCAACAGTCACTTGTTGCAGCGGTCCCCAACCTTTTTGGCGCTACGGACCCGTTTATGTCCGACAATATTTTCACAGACAGGCCTTTAAGGTGTCGCAGATAAATACAACAAAATAAAACCAGTACCGGTACCAAAAAAAGAAGATTTATTCAAACGATATAAAACTAATGATAAAAACTGATTAAAACCCCTGAAAACCATGAATTTCACACCCGAGCCTCAACTCTCACAGCCCGGTACCAAACGACTCACGGACCGGTACCAGTCTGTGGACCAGGGGTTGGGACCGCTGGCTTCAAAATCCCCGTCCTCGTGAGTTTGAAGGCTTTTTTGAGGCTCAAAATGTGGTTTTAGTGTCAGGATTAGGTTATGGTCAGGTTTGGCACTCGTTTTTGATGGTTAGGGTGAGCAGCTAGGGAAAGCGTTATGCAAATGAGATGTCCTCACTGAGATATGAAAACAAGTGTGTGTGTGAACTGACTGAATCCTTCTCGTTTGCAGCAGAGGACATTTGCAGCCAGCCCTTTCTCTGATCCCTTCACGGTGAAGATCAGTGGGGTTATTCGACAACCACAAGAAGACCCAGAGATGCTGTGGGTGATGGGTCCGGTGCTGGCAGTCATTCTGATTATCATTATAGTCATCGCTATTTTACTCTTCAAAAGGTGAGTATGACACACGCAACAGCGGACACTGCGAGGACACACACTGGTTATTTTTGGAGTGACGCCTCCAACAGATGCAGAAAACATTATTCGTTGATCACATCAGACTCATAAAAATACTGAAAACATTTTTTTTTTTCACATTTTAATTTCTGTTAACATTTTCCTTCACAGGGCCTTTACTGCTTTGACTTCAGTGAATATTCAAGTAAAGACAAAGGTTCCTGTTTTGTTAAAATGCTAAATTATTAAATTAATGTAGTGGATCTATCAGTGACTGAATATGATTTTAATCAGTTTTAGTACATACCCTAATTTGCAATAGTAGGAAGGAAGAATTCCTTTTTAAGAGGAAATGATCGCAGCAGAACCAGGCGTAGGAAACAGCAGCTTTATGGAACGTGTCAGGGTAAAACGAGCGCACAGAGATAGCAACAGAACCCAAACTATGGAAGACAAAGGACGAAATGTAATGATATGCAATACAGTAGAAAAGAAATACTCAATACATGATGGGAAGTCCTCCATCGGGCTGAGCCTGTAGTGACATATCTAAGAGATCGTTCAAGATGACCTGATTCAGCCCTTATTTTCCTTTATTATCAAAAAGGAAAATTTTAAGTATGGTCTTAAAAGTGAAAAGGGTGTTTGTCTCCTGAACTCAAACTGGATCCACAGGAAGGATATCTGAAGCTCTGTCTCCCATCCTACTTTAAGGGAGTCTATGAACCACAAAGAAGCCTGCAGGCTGAGAGTGAAGGGCTTCACTGGGATAATATGAATATGAGGTTTTTAAGATTATATAGCACCAAGTCACAACAACAGTCACCTCAAGGTGCTTAATATTGCAACATAAAGACGCTATAGTAATACAGAGACTGGTTAGGGTTAGGGTTAGCAGCTAGGGGCCCTCCATGAACAGTGGGAAGGAAAAACTTCCTTTTAACAGGAAGAAACCCCTGATAGGACCAGGCTCAGTGAGGGGCGGGGCCATCTGCTGCGCTGGTTGAAGCTGAGGGGAGGGAGACAGGACAAAAGACACACTGTGGAAGAGAGACAGAGGTTAATAATAACTCATAATTAAATGGTTTATAAACAAATGGTGAGCGAAGGAGAAACGCTCAGTGCATCATGGGAAGCCTGTGGAGGCTGAATTCAGGGTCACTCGATCCAGCTTTAACTATAAGCTCTGTCAAAAAGCAAAGTAAATGAAGTAAATTAGTAAGACACCATTTCCTCTCCATCTTATGAGTAATCTGCTTTAAAGTTGGTATTTGAGAGTGAGACCATGGTGTCACATCACTGGGCGCTCTGATAGTTCAAGACTTTGAATGTGAGCAGAGGAGAAAAACTAGAAAGATCCATTTTTCTAGTTTTTCCTGAATTCTCTCACTGCAGCATTTTGGTGAAATAACAAAAACTGGAATACACTCACACCTAAATTACTTTTTCTAGTTACCAGTTTGTCATTTCAGTTAGCAGTTAGCAGTTTGTTCATATATATTTTTATAAACTTTATTTTAAAAAAAAAACGTTTACATGTCAAACTATCAGATGTAAAAAAAAAAAATTACACTTTTATTTCCTGAAATTAAGTAACAGAAGCATCAGGATACAGATCATTCTCTTTTGTCATCTGTTGTGAGAGACACAACATTTTTGGTAAACCTTGGAGGCGGTACATGCTCATTGTGTTCCTCCTCATATCATCGAGCTGAGTCCACAGAGAGACCTGAAGCATTTTCTTCAGCACAACAGATGACAAGAAGATTTTATTAGAACCGAGTGCCAGGAAACGGTCAGAGTGGAAGATTTTCTAGAATAGAGACAGACATTTGTCTTGTTTGAGCCGGCCTGAAGGCAAAGGTCCTCCATGGCATATGGGAGGGAGGTGCTGCGAGCTACCTCGCAGCCCTGCTCTTCAAGCCTGACAGTTGGCTCGTGCTTCCTGTTCTTGGGTCAAACATCTGGAGTTACTGACTGGGCTGACGAGGGCCTCCATATGGCTGCTGCGCTGCTCAGAGGCACAACTTGTTTTGTCTTTTTCCTCATTCTTCCTTTTGCTGTAGTCCAACGTCAAACAAAATCCCTTGTTTTTCCAAGATCTTTTTTTTTTAGTTAAGTAAAAAATACATACAAATATAAATATTGCCTGAGATTGTGAAGACTTGGTGACATTTTTAACTAATATTGACATATTCAGATATCTTAGAGTTACTAAGACCTTAAGTGCGTCTAATTAAGGGGTATTTTAGATTGTTGGGTGTGTTTTTACTGTAAGCCTCACATGATTCCATTTATTTTGAAAATCATGAAACTTGAATTAGGTCATTAGTCACAAGAAAAGTTTTCAACAGTTAGCTTATGTATACCAATATCGACTCATGCATGCTAAACTGAAATATAAAGAGGCTGCTTGGTATTGTTTCACTTACAAATTTTGTTGAGGGGAAAACTGATGCAAAAGTTGGAATTAATACCAACCATAGAAATGGATAGCCATGGGTTTATGACCCAGAAGTGACCAGAAGGTGCAGTGTTGTTATTAGCTTAGCCAGGAGGCTAGGTTAGCATGCTGCATTCATAGACTATACAGGTCCAATTCACAGCCATCGGCTAATTCATTCCAAATAAAAAAGAAAAGGACAGGATTTGTCTCACCAGCAGCACAAATACTGCAGATAGATGGACTGAGACGAAGCCTAGCAGCTACACCCTGCTGCGTCACCTTCCACCTATCAATAAACGCAGCCAACCCCTCATGTAGACTTTATGCTTTAACAAAATAAAAAACACAAATTCATCCACCACACGGCTGCTATGAAGAGGGGAAGTAGCTCCAGAGCAGTTTTTTGTAAACATGTTTATTTCTGCTGTAAGCTTCGACACTTTCACTCGGGAGTCTGTGACTCTTGGCTGGCTTTTAGAGCCAGTCTCCAATGACCATTAGAAGAACTTTGGTTTTTGGCCCTTTCAGCACTGTGGGTTGATGTTTAGAGGAGACGGCTGCTTCATCACGTTCCACAGACTGTGAAACCAGCCTTCCATTCAGGTTACAGTAATTTGTTCCAGGTTGCTCTGTGGAGATCATTAGAAATTTTAAAAACACTCTCTCTTTGTTCATGAACTACATCAGATTTTATTAGAAAATGAGATCAGGTCAAAGATGAGATGGAGTAGTTTGTGAGGTGAAGCAATGAACTCTGTCAGGTCCTCTGACGACTTGTAAATGAATCCTCTCTGTTTCTTCCTCCTTGTTAACTGTCTGCCTACTTTCTGTGGATGCAGCAAACAAGAAAGGTTAGTGCTCCTGTCTGTTTCCACCCTCCCATCCTCCAACCTCTCCTGCCTGTCCTTGCACATCGTGCATGCTGTGTAAACATGCTTTGTGGGTCAGACGTGTCTACATTTGCTGACAGTGATGATTTGAAGTGACAGATACTTGTTTTTGTTACACGTTCAAATCACACCCCCACGTCAGTGTCTCTGAGCTGTCTTCTTTTTGTTTGGTTTTCAGGCATATCGGCTTCAATTGACAGCCCCTCTAAGCATGTGTGTCTTCAGTGTCAGCGTGTGAGACTACATTTTAGCATGTTTGTCTCTTTGTGCGTCTGTTTTCTGCTCTTCAGCTCTGTGTCGAGTGTCGAGTTCACAAATCTGGCTGATCTTTCCCTCCAGAATAATTCTCCCTTCATGCTTTCTTCACCTCTCAGCCCCTCACACACCTGCAGAAGCAGCCTTCAAAACAAATTGTAGACATGGAAAAATCCAATCCTGATATCACCAAGAGGCAATAACTGACATCACAATGGCATTTCACTCTCCTGTTTGTGTTACCTGCAAAAAACATGCTGAGTACACACCTGTGAATATATGTGTCACGTATGCGTGGGCTGATTGATGATGTATGGGCTCCATTTACTTTCCACAGTCCCTAATTCAAAATGTATAAAATATATATAATATCCGTTTATCAAGAGATGTTTTAAATATAAGGACGTTCTGTTTCAAGGTGAAACACTCAGGTTTGCCTGCACTTCAACCCTAATGTAGTTATTACATTTAAGGAATGCAAATTAACGGTTCATTTAAAGGGGCTATAGCTGTTTGAGCTGAGCAGATGAATTTCAGTGTCATATTTCTGTTTTAAAGGAGTCATTTGCATTTCTCATTGTCTGTGTAGCAGCCGTGCAATGCAGTCTCGTATCGCCACATTTCCAGAGAGGGGGTGTTGGGTTGCCCACTCTTTATTTGCATAAAGTTTGGGTCGAGGCTACTTTATGCAAATCAGGTGTGTCTGAAAATCTTTGAAACAGGCAGCTGATGATCTTAAATCAGTGTTTGAAAAGTAAATGGAGAAAGCTTCTACTGTGCAGTTCAGTAGCATACTGTAAATATTAGGTCATACTTACACGTTTAATATTCCCAAGTACAACAGATACTTCACTAATGATAAAGCCCTGTTAAATAAATACCAACATGAGCCACTAACATTTGAACTGATTTCACTCATTTTGTTTGGAAAACTGTGTCATCAGAGAAGGGTCTGGATGTGACTCATCTGGACGTCTAAAGAGTTTAGAAGTGCTGAGAAATAAAAGATGCCCTTTCAACCAAATTGAGATATAACAGGATGTATTTTTCTGGCTCGCCACCTTTCGCTTTTTAATCAATTCTTAATGTTCTTTTGATGCTTGGTATGGCGCCTTCAGCGTCGTCTTTGAGCGTGGTCTTTGAGCGTCGTCTTTGAGCGTCGTCTTTGAGCGTCGTCTTTGAGCGTCGTCTTTGAGCGTCGTCTTTGAGTGGGTTTTAGCTGAAATTCTGTGCAACCCTGGAATCAGGAACCAAGACTGGACACATTGTTACCCATCGACAGATTTTATTCACGTATCCAGTCCAGGGTCAAGTGACTGAGTAAACCTGGTTTGTTTCAGGAATTATATTGTTACTGATTTTAAGTCTGTGTTTATTGTTTAGTAGAAACTTTTCTTGGGCCATAAAATAAAATTTAAAACAAATACATTAAAATTCCTATAAAATTGAAAAGTCAGAGCAAACCAGTTCAATATTGCAAATAGGAGGACACTGCTTGCAGCCAAAGTTTTAGTCCTCAGACATTCTACAACGCTTTTCATCATCTATAAAGTATGCTCAAATTACGTGTAATCCTTATTGTTTTTTGCACAATAGCTTGTTGCAGATTCTTTTTTCCCAGTATTTTCCAGAAAATAAAGTTTAGAAATTTGCTCATTCGGAGTCATTAATACCCATTTGGCCTGTTGGTACATTATGTAACGTTAAATTGGTTTTGCTTTTTCTCCAGGAAACGAACGTCTCCAGCCAAGGATGAGCACATGGCAGGAGTGAAGGACTCGCTGCTGGCCCACTCGTCAGATCCTGTGGAGATGAGGAGACTCAACTATCAGACACAAGGCATGGACACACAAACACATGCACATGCAAACATTCAGCCCCATAAACAGACTTTTACTGAGGTCTAAATTTTTACCAGTTGCATCCAGTTTCTGTTTCTAAAGGTGCTGAGAAATTATCACTGAAGGATTGTGTTACTGAATCCATTGACACCCAGAAATATAATGAAGGATCCTGTTTTTGAGGTGACAGGTGACAACTAACTGTCAGATTCAGTTTCTCAAGTATCAGTGTCACCTCAGTCATTTTTGGATGAGACTTACACGGTTTTAAAACTTGTGTTTTAGTGTCTGTGCAAGAACATGAAACAACTGCTTTAGAAAATATCTTCATTCATATTTGGCACTTTGTCTCCATGTTGTTGTTCTTTTCACGTCAGAAGTGATATTTTCATGAGAGGGTGGAGTCCTAAGTTAGCAAGTTTAGCAACGTGATTTTCGAGATTTTTTTTTTTAGTTCAGTTTAATTTCATCAGTTAAGTTTTACTTACATAGAGCCAAATCACAACAACAGTTGTCTTAAGGCGCTTCATATTTTAGGTAAAGACACAATCCCAACAATCAGACGAGCCCCTATGAGCAAGCACTTAGCGACTGTGGGAGGGAAAAGGCTCTTTTAACAGGAAGAAACCTCGGGCAGAACCAGGCTCAGGCTGGTTGGGGGTGAAATTTTAAGAATGCCTTGCTCAGACACAGACTGACTGACTTTGCATTCATTCCTGTAATGAATGCAACGTAACAAATAAATCACATTTCTTGGACAGTCAGTTAATCTAACCATTTTGTTTATCACATACTTTAATTAAAAATGTGCCATCACCACACACACTGTCAGGAGGGCCATATATTAGCATGAATTTAAACATCTAGTGCTAATTATTGATGCAAAACTGACTCCCACTCATGTTTGTCACAGTGATTTCATTCACTGCCTCCTATTCCCTTACTCCGTTGCTTTGAAAACGTGGCGTTAAAACAAAGTGTGTGTGAGACATCATACTTCTGCATTTTGTTAACTTCATTATCGTGCTGTTAAAGCCTGGGTGGCATATTGTTTCTGGTGCAGCCGTGTCTCCTAATGCATGTTTTTGGAGGCAGGAAGTCCGTCTATAACTAAACAGTTTTCAGCTGGCTTAGTCTGATGTTTATTTCTGAGAAAAATGTCTGATTTCCATCCATAATTTTCATGTGAAAAAGCATGTAAACACTCTAAGGTTGTGTGCATCGGGACATAATAAAACCAAATCACCTGATCTGTACCAGGTTCTAAAATTAGATAAGTACACTGCTGGTCAAAAGTTTCAGAAAACCCCACTTTTTCCTGTTTTTATTGAAAATTATGCCGTTTATTGTCTCATTGCACTTTGAAATGAAAGTATAGTACAAATAAACAATTGGAAGCAAGAAATCTTGGAATCAATTTATAGACTGTGGTGGGGCGTGGTCTGCGATGCCGTGCAGGGAGGGCGGACGCACCTGCACGGCATCCGTAATCACGCCCGCCGAGTTAAAACACGGGGACTCAGGTGTGTGTGGTGTTGTTTCGTGGTGACAGTGTAAATAAAATGGCTCTGCATGTTGATCTTTGGTCCCGCCGTGCCTTAGGCTGTGTTCACACTGCAGGCGAAAGCGCATCAAATCCGACTTTTTTGACCCTGTGCGACTCATATCCCATCATGGTGTGACAGTGTGAACGGCACAAATCCGATCTGCGTCACTTTCGTATGTGGTGCTGAATCCGATACATATCTGATGTTTCAGAAAGTGACCGCTGTTTGATGGTCACGTCGCATTAAATCCGTCTTTTACGTCACCGACACAAGACAGACGCCAATTATCAGCGCCGGAGAAGACATCGCGAACGCTTCCTGGCCATCCTGATGTCAGCGAAACTGTTGGGAAGACAACGTTGGAGAAACGTGAACATTTTCTTTGTTCTGTATAATCTGCAGATTCTGACAGAAATCTGCAGCTATCCTTTGAAGCAGCGCTCCTCTCAAACAGCAACAAGGATCATTATTAGGCCAAATGTAAAAAACACAATTACTTTATAATAAAGCAAAAATTGGGAAACGTAAAGTCTTTACATTAAGGGCCATCAGTCAAACAATACTGTTGGTCTGGGTCTAAACAGAGCGTGTTGTGTGTGACAGCTTTTGCACTAGAGCGCGTTTGCTGTCGCATTTTATTTGTAGTGTGAACGAGCAGACAAAAAAAATCGGATTTGATCAAAAAATCTGACTTGAGCTTTAAGACCTGCAGAGTGAACGCAGCCTTATTGTCACCACATAGACCAAAATGTATTCTCCGCTTTGACTCATCACAGTCGCCTCCTTCGGCTGATAACAGCTGAACACACTTGTGTCATTCTTTCTACAATAGAAATCAAAGTTGTTCCCGTATCTGTTGCAGAAGTTGCCATAAATGTGTGGCACACTGCTTTTATTTTAATCCAGAACACCTGCAGAAATCAGTAACACCACCGTTACTGCAGAACAGCTTTAAAGTGTTCACCCGTTTTGTGTTCCCTGAAAAAAGGACTTTTTGTATGATTGTGAAACACACACTCTTTTTCATTTTGCTGTAACCTTTTAACCTCTGGCGGTTCATCTCTTGCCTTTTGTACTGTTTCAATCCATTGGACTTGAACAACTTGAATTGCAGTAAAACTGGAAAAATGGAGGTGTTCAAGCTTTTCACTGGCAGTGTATAACATGTGATATTTTAAACACATCATTACTAATTCGTCAGAGACAAATGCAGAAGCGCTGTATGAATAAAATACATATTTACAGTGTCCATGGAAAGAGGTGAGAGTGGCAGCCAGGTTCTACTAATTAACTGCACTTGATGAGCAAGTGTATAAAAGCAGAGGTTTTGACAGTTTTCTGGTCCGGAGCATTCAGGTGTGTTGACACAAAATGCAAAGATGACAGAATAAAGACATCAGCAGTGATTTCAGGGAAATCTTGTTGTTGCCCATCAATCTGGAAAGGGATATGAAACCATTTCCAAATGATTTAAAGTCATTCTGCAGTTACAAAGATTATTGTCAAATGGAGAAACATTCAAAATAGTCACCAGTCTTCCCAGTATGTGCAAGTCTCAATTTCACCACAAGGTCAAACTGTGCAATCTGCAAAAAATGCAAATGCTTCGTCTTCTGGTCTACAGGACTCGGTAAGCACGTCAAATGTTAAAGTTCAGTTCATTTTTATTTCAAACATATACAGTCACCAACATTTCATAATATTTTTGGGACATGGACACCTTGAAGTCATTATGTCAGACATGATCTCTTCTATCTAATTTGAGAGCGTCTGTCCAACAGCTACAGGAAGCCTTGGATGAAAATGGCCCACAGAAGAAAGGGAATAATAACAAGAGCACCAGCAAATCTGTTAGGAGAAAAGAAAATAACCAAGGTGTCGCAGCCCAGACCTCAACCTGAATGAAGTATAAAATCTTCAGAAAGCTTTGCCTTGGCTTAGTTTTTGTTGAATAAGAATGATGCTAAATTTTTAAGTTATGGCCTGATGCATGAAACCTTAGATTTTCTTTCCATATGATTGTGCAATCAAAGACTAAATTTACCATGAAAGCAATTAGAGTGAGATATTTCTATTCAGGTGTTCAAAAGAGAAATCGAATGTCTTCACATCCAGTGATCGTTGAGCTGTCCATTCACCCTGACCTCCTAGCGAGGACTTTGTCCCAGTAACTTAGTAACCCTTTATTCCCATAAGAATTACTTATAAACAATTAGTTTTTATATTTTTAGTCTGCATGCATACTGTAGCTCTGTTTTTCTGTTTTATCGTCTCTTTGTGTCCTCATTCATTCTCCCATCTGACTGTTTAACTGATTTTTAGCTTTGTTTTTCATCTGTTCTACGCCTCCCAGCATCTTCTCTTATCCTTTTCTCCCACCTGTCTTTCAGTGGGAAGTTTTAAGCATAAAGTATGTCATTGTTTTTTTTGTCCACGTTCTTCTCTCTTGAGATGGGTGGCATTTACCTGTGGTGGCAGCAGCAGGAGGGATTTTGGCTGATGTTGTTTACTCGAGCATAAATTCATCAGCTCACTTGACAACCTCTGCACGCTGGGTGGCCTCGACGTTACTCATAACAAAACACTGGAAAAAATGACAGATGATATCATGATAATGAAGTCAAACTGTGATCTCTTTTTTTTTTTCAATAAAATGGAAACGCTCCACAACTTTTAGTTGTCAGTTCGGGTGACCGGGGCCATTTTGCTTTTGTAGAATTTCCAGGTTCATATCAGGTAACAGAATTAAACTATGAAAATCTTCATTTCCCTCTTTAATATAATGTGTATACAACAGGATTTTCATGATAATGTTAAAAAAAAAACAAGTAATGATATAAATTTATTTAAACTTCCTTGTGTATCAAAAACTTCACACAGCTTTTTCATTTTATTTTCTACTTCCATCATGGACTTCCTTATATCACTCTACAGACAAGGCCATCAGGTGAACTAAATCAATAAAATACAAATGCAGCCACAGAGATAAACCGCAGTTTTTGGGTTGGTGTCCAAACTACTGACTCGTGCTGTATAATCCTTGTTTTTTCTCTAGAGGTTTTTCCAGTTTAAATATTTGTCATTTAGTTCCATTTATGTCTGTCTAGCAGGGCAGTAAGCCTCATGTGCACCTTCTAAATGAATTGCAGTGGAATTAATGGACAATTTGATCCAGTATGAGTCGCTGGGTGTTGTCCCTCAGTAGTTTTCAATTAGTTAACCAATCAGAAGAAAGTAGGCTTTCTGAAACGGGAACAGGGCTTGAAGAGACAGGAGCTAAAGCAGGTTAAAGAACCCAATGCAGACAGACTGATTAACAGAAGGCCACTCAATGAAGCTGACGCAGAGTTTAAAGACAATATGATCCAAACAAGCTCACGAGATCACAGAAGGAAATGCATGAAAGACTGAGGCAAAGATAGAACTATATATACACATGGAGTGATTAAGGGATTGGAGACAGTTGGGACAGAGGTGCAGACGATCAAAACAGTGAGACGGGGAAAGTACAAATAAACACAAAGCAGTACAACAGGAGCTAACTCGGTGGATGACCGCGATACACAAGCTGTGCTGAACAAAGGCAACTGTGAGGAAACTAAACTCAAATAACAGAGAACAGTAACTAAACACTAGCTACAATTCAAACACAACAAGAGATACACAAGGGTGCAAAAAGTTCACAACTTTAAAGAAATAAACAAAAAGTTACAATGAAACCAAACAGGAAACACAGAAACAACTCAAAGCTTCAAAGAATACATAAACAAACATGATACACAAGGGATGATAACGTAGTAACTACTAAACATGAATGAATGCAAAACACAAGGAAACACAAAACTGACTCTGCAGAAGCCACAGATTTAAAAATTGTTATAATAGTTTTATCAATGAAGGGAAATCATTCACACAGGAATACACTAACACAAAAGACCAACAATGCTTTGTGTGCTTATGTTCGTTCGTCTGGTCATGATCTCGAACTCTGAGCATGTTACTACTTCAGCTTGAGCTAATTATTTTTGCCCTGCTTGTGAAACAATCAGGGCTGAAGGCGCACTCAGACACGAGCTGGTACTCACTGCTTCTGCTCCCTTCTGAGATAATGGCAGCCAAACTCGCTGTAACTTCCCACCAAGGCTCATTCTGGGACATCTGTGGCAACCGAAGAAAGCGCAGAGCAAAATAAGGAAACACGAGTCTGTATCTGAAAAAGAAAATCGCTTCTTCAGCACCAAACACATCACCATAAAAGTCTTGTTGGAACAACATCAAGTTTTAGTGTTTCTATTAAGCATTCACATATACAGAATTCACATATAGTGACGAGTTAATAAAATTGTTACATGTTACTAATGATTGCCTCTATCTTATGCTACACGCTGCTATTTTGGTTACAGTATGGATGAGATTGGAGTAGATGAGGATGCAGAGGCGCTGGATCAAAGTTCCAAAAACGCTCCAAACTTTTAGTGTTTTTGCTTCTGTTGCAACCTGACGTCTTTGCAACACGTAGCTTAAATGGACACTCTTGGACAACTGTTAGGCCACGCCCAACGCTGTTAGGCCACACCTAATCAATGTGCTCTCATGTAGTTACACATGTTTAGTCTTAATATTTGCACCATTTTGTAATATTTTGGAGTTATTTTATTCAAAACAAGCACTGTTGGAAATGAAAGTTCTCTCAGCAACATAATCTTAATCTTGGTTGGACTGTATAAAGTAGATCTGCTCTCCTATTTGCTGCAATCATAAATCAATAACTAAAACAACACCTTTGATCTCATGTCGAGTGTATTTATTGCATATTTCTTGCTTTAGCACAAAATCAAACTTAGACTTTAGTCCAATCAGTCCACAGCACCAAGGTCAGCCTCAATTGTGACAGATTTTCTTATGATGCTGCTTTCAGACCCATACTTCTAAATATGAAGGTTTTTGTTTTGTTGTTCCAGGTATCATTCAGCACATATGACATATATTGTTTAAATTATCACAACGAGCAATTTCAGGTTCAATAAACATTCATTTTACCCAAATGATTTTGTTCGTAATGTAGCAAAGACTGAAGTTGTGAATTAAGTTTGCAATAATTTTACAACACTGGCAAAAAACAAAAAGACGTTCACTATATGATTACTCGGGTGAGTTACTGAGGTCTTGTGATTGGTTATCGTACCCAAATCCTTTTAGAAGCAGCCATCTTGGCCAGAGTCTGAGCAGCTGTTCTGAAGCTGCTGTGTAAATGAAAGTGAAAAGACAAAGTTCCTATTGGCACAGGGACAGTAAAACCACTTTAATACAATCATGATTTAAATCAAATAAAAACAAACAAACAAAAAGCTAAAAGTTGGCTAAACGTTGGCTACTGCTGTGCATAGACAGGTTCCAGGATGTAAACATCTCAGTCCAGAGCATTAAACAGATACTGTGCTGGTTTATTATGGCTGCAAGTTTTTTTAAATGCATCTTACATATATTGGTACATATGCTTCTGGTTTCAGCTGTTTTTTCCTCTCTGGGACAGTAGTGAGAAAATCACCACTACAATAAATTTCAGGTTGGGTGTGATCAATGACTCTGTTACAGAGTCATTGATCACACCCAACCTGAACCAATGTGTCTGTGAGATGACGATGAACGTGTGTCTAAAAGAATGTCGTTTGCATTAAGATCTCCTTAGCAAATATGTAAAGTATACTTCACTGGGAATGAAGGACCTTCAAACACAGGGGTAAGGGCCTTTAAGTGTCAAGAGTAAGATGATGAGCTTCTTGAGGCTTTAATGCTCCTTGCCTAAAGAAATCCTCATTTTGAAAATGAAAAAAGGGAGACGTTTTATTCTTGGCAGCTGTGGTTAAACACAGATGTAAGAGTGCCAAGAACCAAACATCCAAAGGTGCTAATAACAGCAATGTTGGACCAAGACAGCCCAGTTTAACCCAAAATGGACAGCTGAGTCGGACCACTTCAAATGAAACCAAAGAACAAACAGATACGAAGCACAGTCAGTTTATTGATTACAGTGAAACTGATGTTAAATTCTTTTAAATGCTATTTAGCCATCTGGGAAAGTTGTGTTCAGCGTCTCTTAAGTCTTTGCTGAGTAGGGCAGCTCCTTCCTCACTGTTCCTTGTGTCCTCTTGTCCTAACTGACCCCTGTGCTTTGGTTTTGCCTCATCTTTCCCACACAGGTTCCAGTGTCCTCAGTTGCCCGAATACTCCAAGTTAGTTTTCAATCCTCCTGTGTTTTACTAATGTTTCCTTTCATTCCCGCCTGGTGCCCTTTTCTGTTTTACATAGAAGCCTTTAGAAGTAGAGACCTCCCATTTATCACCATCACCTTCTCTTCTCATGACCTGCCCATGTCAGCTATTTTACACCAAGTGGGTTTCATTAGCGCTAAATGTAGACTGTCTGTCTAATTTAATAAAGCAATACATCTACCATTAAGTTAAAATATATACATATATATTTGACCACATCAGTTAAAAATGCTGTATTTTTTGCACCCCAGCCACCTTCCCACTCACCAACTGCTTTATGGGATTTCTTTAACCAATCAGCATGCTAGTTGGTGCTCATCTGCAGCGTGGTTACAGCATGCTGTTGAAGAGCTGCACAGCCAGACATCATCCCTCTGCTCAGCACACAGCACTCTCACTGTCACCTCATATCACTGCGACCAGTTAACACTGAGCCTTCAACATGCATCTGCACTCTGTGTGCGCACACATTTCTGTGCATGTGTGTCTGTGATGGACGGCACTCACCACTCTCGCTGTCTCTGCAGGGATGAGGGAACATCCTCCCATCGCTGTTTGTGACCTGGCCGACCACATTGAGAGACTCAAGGCCAACGATGGTCTGCACTTCTCTCAGGAGTACGAGGTAAATGTCCCTGCTCTTATACACGCCTTTCAAGTAAAGCAATGCACATTTCAGCCACTGTCAGTTATTTCAGATTTTATAAGCTAGTTTTCCGTAGAAAAAGACCTAGATGTGTAATAGGAAAGCCGCAATTACTGTGGTGTACAAGAGTGTGAGAATTGATCCTTCATGGTTCAAAATGGAGAATTAGGTCAGTTGTAAATTGCCAGGTGTATTGCTGCGGACCTGAGTGAATGCAGTGCTGAGTTTTCAGGTTGTTTGGATCAGTTTTTCTGATGTTTTGGCTAAAAGTTGTTTCCTGTTACCAGAGTTTGCACTGCAGTCATTGCTGCACACTCTCGGCTGTGTGTAGAGGGGTTCACATGAACACAAAGACGTGCCCTTTTTTGGCTTTGAACCTAATTTAGCTTAAAAAAATGTTCTAGCTTTTTGAGAAATATATTTTTTCTAACAAAAACAGCTGGATTCAGATGATTTATTTACCTTTTTTTGTTTGCATGTCTGCTTCTTCATACCAGTCTGCTCCTCTGAATAAGCACAATCTAAGCACACACATATTCAGTGAGCGTGTCCTTGCAGTTGTCCTCTTTTTAAAACAGAGCAGTTCTTCTTTGCCTTAATAATTGATTATAAAGTCACTTTAGAATAAGTGGTCACTTACGAATGTTAATCTCGAACTTTCTGGGTTCAAATTTTATGAGCAGCTTCTTCATCCTTCAGCCATCTTTAACTTGTTTTCTCTCGAGCACTTGAATACTCTCAACCTCTCCTGTGGTGAAAGTCATCGTCTCTTTCCACCTTGATGACAGCCCTGCAGCTTCTCTCTCTTTTGTCTGGTTTGACGCCTCGTACTAACATGCTGCTCCAGCTACACCTGCATAGAACAATATTAGCTCAAAGGGAGCTTTGTGTGGGAGGTGCCAATTATGAGCTTAAAATAAGTCAGTGCTTTTTAAAGACAATAAATAAGTGAATTTCCTTATACTAGTCAACACTATAGATCAGTTGTTTGTTTTTTAAAAACTGAGCTGATATCAGCCTGAATAAGATACAGTGGCATAATATCTTTAGCCCCTCTTGAAGAAGTGAAGAGAAAATAATCTCCTTTGCTGACTCAAAACTTTCTTTTTCTTGATTTTTAGCCATCTTTAAACCTACTGTTTGTTTCACTCAGTCCACGTTTAAACATACATATTTACACAAACGCATCTGTAAAATCAGCATTTTATTTTGTAACTAAAATACCTCACACAGCACATTTTCCAAGAACCATTTTGCCCCCTGAGATGTTTTCATTTGTGTTGGCCGAGCATTACAGAGTTAAAGTTTAGATTAGCCAAAAAAAAGGATGCTGCTAAGTATGCATGACTTCTCTGCTTCCTTTCCAAGAATAATATTCGACTGCTTTTACCTACTGTAAGAGCCAGTGAGGGATTATGGCTTGTTGATGTCCTACAAAGGAAGGTAATTTGCATTTAAAGTGGCGAATTTCCAAGCGGATAAACCAGGACAGATGGGTGCACTGTTTATGCACAGCAGAAGGAAGGGGGCATATAAATTATGAAACAGCAACTGAATCAACTTTTCCACCTTTCCCATTTTTTCTTACCTCTGTGATGCAATGGAGGGAACTTTCTGCAGACAAGTTGTCCTGTTTGCAAAACAAGACGGTTCAGTTCAGATACGAACGTTTTGGTTTGAATGATCTGTTAAATATGATTCTTCAGGAATTATCTACAGATCCCACAGAAATTAATAACACCTTTGTCTCGTATTATAAAACCCTATATAAATCTGACAGCCCACTGGACCTGGTAAGCCAAAATGCTTTCTTGGATAGATTGATCTTTCCCTGTATTTCTGAGGATATGAAAAATGAATTGGAGAGAGAAATAAATTTCAATGACGTTTCTGATGCCATTACGAACATGAGAGGTGGTAAGGCTTCGGGTCCTGACGGGCTTCCGATAGATATTTACAAGCTATTTAAAGCAAAATGAATTCCCCCATTATTAGATGTTTATTTGGAGTCCTATGAAACAGGGCGCCTCCCTGCTACATTTCGTAGTGCCCTGATCACTCTCATTCTAAAACCGAGCAAAGCGCCAGCCGAAAGCGGTTCTTACAGACCCATATTGCTGTTAAATTCTGACTCCAAAATCATAGCTAAGGCTTTGGCTATGAGGCTGGAGAGGGCTCTTCCAGCCATTATACACGGAGATCAAAATGGTTTCGTTCAAAATCGCCAGGGGTTCCACAACGTGAGGAGAGTTCTCAATATAATCCACGAATGTGAAGAGTCACCTGATACTGCAATACTATCACTCGACGCGGAGAAGGCGTTCGATCGAGTTGAATGGCCCTATCTAATTGAGGTGCTTAAGCGTTTTGGATTTGGTGATCACTTCCGCCGATGGATTGAAATTTTACTTGCTGATTCGGTTGCAATGGTATCTACCAATAATCTCATCTCTAGTCCTTTTGAGCTATCTCGAGGCACCAGGCAAGGGTCTCCGATTTCACCTCTGCTTTTTGTACTAGCCATGGAACCTTTAGCGATAGCAATTAGATCACATCCCTCGATCCATGGTATTAAAATCGGGGAGATGCTACACAAAATTGCAATGTACGCTGACGATACTGTTGTGTTTCTATCACACCTTGCAGAATCAATACCATCTCTCCTGAAGCTATTCGATCAATTTAGCAGTTTCTCTGGGTTCAAAGTGAACGAAGAAAAATCATCCATTATGTTTTTAAATATGAACGAGAGGTTGAAACCAGTTGTATCCCACCCATTTGTGAATGCCGCAGAGGGATTTAAATATTTAGGCATCAGAGTAACCCCAACGATAAGCAATCTTAGTTCAGCCAATTATGAGCCCTTGGTGGTAGGGTTGTCGGATGAGATCACTAGATTAATATCATTGCCTCTTTCTTTACTGGGAAGAATAAACATAGTAAAGATGACTATATTACCTAAATTCCTATATATCTTTCAGTCAATTCCGCTGGCCCCTCCTCCTTCTTTTTTTTCCAAGACCAGAAAGCTTCTTTCTAATTTCATCTGGAACAATAGGAAGCCAAGACTCAGACTCTCCCTCTTGTATTTACCATATGATAGGGGAGGACTACAGTTTCCAAATTTAAAATGGTACTATTGGGCTGCTCAGCTGAGGACCACTATGTTTTGGTTTTCAAACGATATTTCCCTTCCCTGGTTAGCAACTGAAAGAATGTCCTCAAAGGGTCTGTCGTTAAATAGCTATTTATACTCAGCACCCTTTAAAACTTTAAAGAAAATTACTACTAATCCCTTTGTAAAAAACACTGTTGTTGTTTGGCATGAAGTACAAAAAATGTTGAATGACTCTCCTGGGTTGTCCTGTTTCTCCCCAATTTGGGGTAATGAACTCTTTGCCCCGGCTAAGAATGACATGGGCTTTAAAGCTTGGCTGAACAAGGGCATTGCGAAACTACAGGACGTATATGAGGAATATTCTCTAATGTCATTCAGTGAATTAAGGGCAAAGTTTGATTTACCGCAGAAACACTTTTTTAAGTATCTGCAACTTAGAAGTTTTATTCTGGCACACTTAAACAATTCAGTGCACCAACCCCCACTCTCCATCCTAGAAACTCATGTTACAAAAAACTGTTTTGGTAAAAGACTGGTGTCCCAGTTTTATAGCCTGTTAGTTGAAAACCATAAGGATAACTCTGATAGTAAAAGACGGGAGTGGATTAGTGACTTACAAGAAGATATTTCATATACTGAATGGGGTAAAATATGTTCAAAAACACACACTCAAACCATTAACACTCGTTTGAGAATGATACAATTTAATTGGATAATGCGAACATACATATCCCCTGTACAATTAAATAAATTTGATCCTACTATAATTGATCTATGCTATAAGTGTAATAGGCATCAGGGTACACTATATCACTGCCTGTGGAAATGTGAAGAGATCCAAAAATTTTGGAGCTCTGTGTTAAAATATATCTCTCAGATCACAACTTCTCCTGTACCGCTTTGCCCTAAGTTATGCATTTTAGGCTTGTATCCAGATGACTGTCCTCTGTCGTGTGAGGAAAGAAGAATGGTCGATCTTTGTTTGCTACAGGCCAAACGCTGTATCGCCTTATGCTGGAAGAATGTTGGATGCCCCTCTTTTAACCACTGGTTAAATAACTTAACATCGAGTTTAGCTCTTGAGAAACTGACCTATATTGTTAGAAAGAAGGCTTCTGAATTTTACAACATCTGGAAGATATTTTTGGATCTACTGAGGAGTGGGGATGTGGGGGGGCGGTGAGTGAATAAGACAACTAGATAATGAATAATGTCTGACTTGCTGTTGGGAATATACTGTGTAACCTATATTGTGATTTTTTTATTTTAATTGTATTTATTTGTATGGTTTGCTATCTTAATTTATTTAACTATGCATTTATTTGGAATCTTTTAGGATTAACACTTCAATTATCGTTATTACTATTAATATTAATATTATTATTATTAGTATTAGTGTTGTTATCATTATTATTTTAATGACTGCCATACGTTCATTTTATGTTGGTGTTGATACTGTTGAAAAAACAAATAAACATACGTTTAAAAAAAAGATTCTTCAGATGGAGAAAAGGAAATGCACAAAACTAGGTTTAGATGTCTTTGAAAAGTAAATTTGATTTCTGATCACAAAAGTGTAAACTGTTAAAAAACAATATCATTGTTATTGTTATGACAGCAAGCTGCTATCTACATACTTTCTAGGGTATGTGAACAGCTGTATCGCTTCAACTATCTTGAATTTGGGGTTCGAGAGAGACTTTTTTAGACATGTTCTTGTTTAGAAGATCATTAAAATGTCAGGTGGTCTTATCCATAAACCATACTGTGGATGAAACATGGATTTAGCGATCGTGACTCATCCACTGGTTCAGATGTTGAAAACTTAGCTTGCTTAACACCGACGCCACTCTGTTGTTACAACAAACTGCACAACAGGCAGACATATTATTTTCCATTAAAAATGCTCCAAAGACATCAGCATCACAAACAAGTCAAAAGGTCAGTAAAAGGACTGAAGTTTTTGGCCTTGGCTTCATTTTCAAAACATCTGCGCGGCTACAAGTCTTAGTATCAAGTCTTAGATGATTATTAATTAGCATTGTTGTTGTCTTTCTCGATTACATGAAGTTTTAAGAAGGCAACTTCTCCACAGAGCAACCATTTGCTACACATGCTGAAGTGTGATTGAGAAAGGATTTTCCAGAGGATGAGGCCAAAGCCTTTCAGAGCAGCAGGCTGACACTGGAGAGCACATTGTTGGGACGTGAGCCCAAAGTCTGCACAAGTGTCTAAAACCAGCCTGCAGAGCACATTTATTAACTTTCTCCAAGACTTAGAATAAGAAATGCAATTATTCATTCAAATTCCATTTTTTAAAAATAAGTAATGCAGACGACAAGTTTAGTGTTTGTATCCACTCGTGATGACATCCTGAGTGTGTGATGTGTAAGATGCTTCTCAGGCATGTGCACTAAAGAGTTCATTAAACTTTGATCAGGACAGAAGTGACAGAAGCATAAGGTCTCACACACACTCACACACACTCTCACACACACACTGTCCCCTGTCCTGTTGCAAAGGAGGCCCCCGTCATTAGTCCACAGTGAGAGCAGCAAGGCTTGAAATGAAAAGCTGATAATGGCTGTGTTTAAAATGAGACCTGCCAGAGGATCCCACAGCTTGTTACGTCTGATAAATGGGCCAGTCTGTTTGGGGACTACTGGAGACCACTTCATATAACGCATATGGCCCTGAAACAGTGATTCCCTTCATTATATCATAATGATTACATCTGCTATTTTGGCTGTATCAAATGGTTTGCACAAGTAAAACTTATTTTGGGCTGATGCTCAGGACTCCTTACAGGATTTCTAATATGATCATTTCTAACTCAACCTCAACATTTTTATTCGTGGACTCTTCTAGAGTAGTATGAGTCACAGTCGCTGTTAGTTTGTTCACTGCCCAAAACAAGACAGCCCCCCTCCCTCTGAATGAAATGTCTTCTGATTGGTTGTCCCTTATAAAAAAGAAGTTTTGAAAGGATTACAGGCGGGGCTTCTGTGCTGACAGCTAGAACTGTGTGCCTGGGACGAATAGACCGCACCCACCCTGATGGGTGCGGTCTATTCGTCCAGACAATTTGGGATTCATCCTCAAGGACAATATGCAGACTGAAAAATCCAGGGACTAATAGATGACACGGGAATATCTTTTATAACATTGTGCAGATCAAAGAGTAGAAAACTCATTTCAGTCTGAACCCTGAGCTTCTGGCTTAAAGGCATTAATTATTTTCACATAGATTGACCTCATTATTTGAAACTGGAACCAGTAGAACAGCATGTGACTGAAAGGGAAAGGCAGCCTAACACAGCTCTGTTGAAAGATCTGTTTCATATCTGCTGCCCTCAGCACTGCCATGAAAACTGCCCACGCTGCTGCTCCAGGCCTTTTCCACCTCACAAACACCAGGCGAAACGAATTTCATTTGAGTCCCTTTAAATGTCTCAGTAAAGCATGGCAGTGAACCTGTGTGTACCACAGCGGGCCTCCCATAGGTGCAACACAGTCAGCATTAAAGCACGTCTGTGTTTTTCTGCTGTGTCAATTATTAAAATGAATTTTTAGGATGGGCAGCTGCTCAGAGTGCATTAGAACTATCTCGGGTCACTTGCACAGAAAACATAACACATGAGGAGATGTTTTATGCCACTGTCAGTAAATCATCTGGGAACTAATCATATATTAAAAACTGATGTGTCTGTTGATGATGTTATCTAAAATATTTTTGCTGAACTTCCAGTCAATCACAAGTACTGATGCCTGTGCTGCAGTGTGACTGTCACTGTTTCTTTTTTATTTCATTTTCTGGCTTCTGCTGCCTGCACAGCAGGCGGGGTGGTGACAGTGGGGGGGTTTGAAACTTTGTTCAAAGATGAACCAAAAGAAACAAACCAAAACCAACACCAGCTGCCTACTGAGCAGGAATGTGTAACCTCTGCAATGCTGTGTGTGTGCACTCAAGATAATCTACACTTAACTACAGCTGAGGTGTTATTAATGAAGCTGTGTTTACATCAGGGCTGCCACGATTACGTCGACTATCAAAATCGTCGACGACTGATTTAATAGTCGACGCGTCGTTTGAAGCTTTGTAAGATCACAAAAGACGCAGGAATAAGTAGCAGGATTTAAGAGTGTAATAACGGACTGGAACAGAAGATGGCAGCACTGCATGTACAAGGATGCCAGCTGCCGTTAAACCCCGAAGAGGAAGCTGTGTCCCAGAATTCATAGCGCGGCCCTGCTTGTCACTACCCGATCCGTACCGGAAACCCGATCGGTACCCCGCATGCGTGAAAGGTCTCTACTTCCGGTCGTAGCGTTTTACGATAGTTATGGGTCAGAGTATCTGTTAAGATGTTAAGAATAACAAGTATATCTTAAAATGTTTGCAATAATGAAGCATTTCAGTACAATGTAGACAAAAACGAAAAATAAAAAGAAAGTTACGGATCAGGACTCTCCGATCCTTACTGCGCATGTGTAAAGTCTGACCGTACAAATCGGGTCTACCCGATCCGTACCGCGCATGTGCAGATGGTTTCTTCTTCTTCTGTTCGTTTAATGGCAGTTTACTCCCCAGTGTACGAGGATACCGCCACCTGCTGACCGAGCGAATAAACCCTATTGTAAACTGAATTAGCGTCATTACAAACGTGTGTTAAATCTGATTTAGCGATAGTCGAGTGTGTTTATGGTTGTCTGTGAGGAGAGGATTGTTGGAATAGTGATGATGATGTGCGCTATCACTGTCAATTGTCAGTAAACACTTCATCTGGCTGATGAATCTACACGTGAGATATTACAAAGTCTGTATTATTAACTCTGTAATTAGGCGCCATTCTTCTTATTTTACGGCGCTGTTGCTCAATCGGGGGACGCTCTCTGTTGAGGAGAAAAGCATGAATTTCTTTGTATACAGATTATCCATTGTTTAAATGTCCCGGGCAGTCGAAAAGGAGGCAGAGCTGTTGAGAAATGCTAGGAGCTAACTGGGCGCTAACCGTATCATTCAAATATATTGAATGTCGCAATGTTGGCAAAGACGGGAAGTAACGTAAGATTTGCGCATGCGGGGTACGGATCGGGTAGTGACACTGCTCAGTTTCCAACAATGGCGGCAGCTAGTTAGTTTTAATATTAATCTTATTATTCTTTCTGGGTCACAAAATAAATGTTTAACATATTTTCAGGCGAGAATGTAGCTGTGTAAACCTCAAATATCTGCTCAGTTTATCAAGACACCGCATATTTTCAAAAGCGCTCCAACGTTTTCGGAGACGTCTGTTACCCACTAGCTCGATAGCTAGCCGGGGGCTAGGCTCACTAGCGCCGTGAGAACACCGGACTCCCGGCAGATCGTTTTCAAACCCACTGCTGTCTTTCGCTACTCAGGTTAAACATGATATATACAGTACCAAAAACACAGGCGACATCAACACTCTAACCAAATGCATGCCTGCAGGAGGAGCGTAAAACTCCCGTAGTAATCTTGGCTGTTTTGTCCATATCTCCCATAATGTCTTTGGTCAGTCTAATCACTTTAGATTTGGAATTTGGTTTTTGTAAGTGTTACTTGTGGCTAATGTTTGATGGTTTATGTTGCCAATACCAGTTTTCCTGTACATAGATAGTGTTTAAACCTCTACCGAGGTTAGATTGTTTGAAATGTACTCATTCGTAATCATGAATTTATGTGACTTTAACTCTGACTGAATGACATTCATAGTAGTTTCTTTTTCCATTCAGCTGTAAGCTGCACAAAACATCGCTGAGGGCTGCAATTAGCAAACAAGGTGTACTTGGAAAACCCTGGTTGTAGAAGATGTGAACAAAGAACACATTTATGTATGTTTGAACAACAGTGTGAAATAAAATAGATGCAATGTGTGCCTGTGCCGTTTGGGGGGATTTAGTGTATTAAAGGTAAATCAGTTATAAATTGCAGTCCACTAAATCTGCACACACTGAGTGTGAGCTAACCCTGTCACATGCATGTGCTTCACAGAGGCCTGTTCCTCTCTCTGTGTTTACCTGCTTTGTTTTTTTTGTTTGTAGAAGCGCAGATAGTGATTACGCTGTCATCGCAGTAACTGATCTACATGTAGGCGGAGGACATTAGCAGTAATGTGAGTGGTTTGTCAGTGCAGTGTACTGGAAGCCTTACCTAACAGGCTGTTAAATAAGATGTGCTTTCAACCTGTTTCCCCATTGTCATTATTATCAGTTGTAGAGCGCAGCGCTGAGCAGCTATGCAGCCAGTCAGAAAGAGAAAAAGCAGCAGGATATTAGAGCCCTCGCCACCGATTCATTTTTCCCGTGCATCAGTATCTGTGTGTTTATTTACAAGTGTGTGTGTGAGATTTCTTTTTTTCCAGGTGATGGGAGATAAGCAGTTGGAGCATAAAAGATCAATCAAGAATAACAGTATGCAGAATGCCATTTCAGTTAAACCTGTGCCTGTGCTCACAGCCAGCAATCGATAGAGACTGTTAACAGGCAGTAAACCTGCCTGGTTCATATCAGCTCACGAGTGCAGCAGAGGTAAAGGAGGCAGAACGGCTCGCACGCTAATTGAAAGACTGGCAGGTTCCTCAAGTCCGCCTGTCAAAGTCACTGAACCCCAACTAATAGCCAAACCGGGTGATTAGGCAGCAACTTAAAAACAAATAAAGCTGACACTGGTTTCTTCATCAGGTCAAAATGAACTTTGTTCATTTGATTTGTGTTTCCTCCCACATTAAACTGAGGTTCTTTCCTTTGTTGGGCGACTGCATAAACAAAAAGCCGCTCAGTGGAGTCGTTAAAAACAGTGACTTTCTGCAGAGCTTCTTTAAAACAGCACATGTGGCGTGACCTTGCTCTCTAGTGCCCTTCTTATGTGTTGCTGGAAGTATTTGTGCCTTTTTCTTGCACCTGGTTCGACTCAATAAACATCACTTAGTAATCCAATAATTTCCTTTTGACATGATATTTTCTGTTGGCCCAACCATGCATTCAACTACTGTTTCAAATCTATACGTAAATTGTCCAATGAAATTGTTCCGACAAGATGATGTAGCTAAAGGTTGATATCAGGGTAGCAAACATAATGTAGTTACTCACTGACTTCATCCTGCTCAGCTTTGAAATATCACCTGAAGCAGCGACTCTGCACTACATATTTCAGCAAATTCAATTATGCAGCTTAAGTAGTTGATGAGTCATTCCTGAGCCTCTGATCATTATACTTTTGCATAATTTAGGCTTCAGCATTAACTTGTTTTGCTGTTCTCCTGTGAGTCTCTGCGTCTCTACCTCTGCTCACAGGTGCTTTTCAGCCGGCTCATATAATACAGCAACCCCCATCTCACTAGAGTTTGCCTGCTTTCCTGCCTCTGCCTTACTGTTGGTACCGAGAAATAAAATCGAACACAGGTCCTTATCTCTTCACTTTAAATATGATGCAAGTGGTCCCCATCGTTCAGTCTCATATGAGGAAAAAGACATGTCTAAGGCCATTGTCCTAAACCTCACCTCAGTGCTTTCCTTGATTCACCACACACCGAGCCAGTAGGTGGGTGGGTGGGTGGGTGGATGAGATTTTAGGAGTGGAATGTGGATTCAGGGGCTTAAAGATCAACCAGGTGATGGAGCTGCAGGCTGAAGGAGGGATGATGAATTTATGTCGCATATATCGGCCTGCACTCTTCTCTCAAAGAAGAGTAAAGATGCTCTCTCACCCACCTCTCACTCCCAACGCTTGTGTGTCCAGTCTATTGATCCAGGACAGCAGTTCACCTGGGAGCACTCCAACCTGGAGGTCAACAAGCCAAAGAACCGTTATGCAAATGTTATTGCTTACGACCACTCCAGGGTCATCCTCACACCCGTGGACGGTGAGAAACAGGCAGTAGTCGACCTCCATTTTCTGATCTGCTGCCATTTGTTTTTGTTTGCTCATTATGTCCAACTGTGCTTCTTGCTTAAGGAGTTCCAGGTAGTGACTATATAAATGCCAACTACATTGACGGGTACAGGAAACAGAACGCTTACATCGCTACCCAGGGTCCGCTGCCAGAGACGCTAAGTGACTTCTGGAGGATGGTATGGGAGCAGAGGACATGCACCATCGTTATGATGACTCGCCTGGAGGAGAAGTCACGGGTGAGCTCCATTCATTTTGCAGGAAGTACCAGACAGTTTTTTATGGCCTGAACCTAAACATAAAGCTTTTTCTGGCACTTCCTTCAGGGCTATTTTTTGGGGGTTAAAGAAGTTATATACTCTGGGAGAAACTCCTGCGTGGGGCATCTGAAACCAGAACAACCTGAACAACCTCAAAACCAAGCGACCTAGACAAAACCAGATGAATAGAAGCACAAAAAGTGGGAAAGATGTCAAATTTCAAATCTGGAGTGGTGGATAAGAGACAGACAGTGGCTGAGGTTCAGCAGGCTAGACAGCGAGTAAGGAGAGAGGCTGGTGTTAATGGAAATAAAACGTTGTTTTCTGTCTGTTTTACAGCAGTTCCAATCAAAAACGCATAATAAACACTAAACACACCTCTGTCTAACATGCAGGGACGCTCTGCTTGTCCTGTGCACTTTGGCTGTGTATGTTTGCAGACTTGCAGCTCTAATGCAGACAGAGAACAATAAACAATAACAGAACACTAGCAGCCTAGACCCACTGCAGCACAACTAAGAGAGCATGCAGAGTCATGTGATCCAGTCCTAACTATAAACTTTATCTAAAAAGAAAAGTTTTAAGCCTGATCTTAAATGTAGAGAGGCTGTCTCCCAAATCCAGACTGGGAGCATGTATAATGTAAGTGGACCTGGTCCCAGCACATAACCCTGTGATTCCATGTATACTAAATATGTGGTTCGGTACATAATTACAAAAATAAAGTATATGAAGAAGACTCTCAAAAGAAGATCATTTGTAACCTTCATTCATGCTGTTTCTGTGCTGAGATGAATTCTGAATCGGACTCAAACATTTGTCTGCAGCTGATCAGTTCGGTGTTTGTCAGCTACGTTTTCAAAAATGTTTGAAATAAAAGGAAGGTTATAAATTGGTCTGTGGTTAGCTTACACAGCTGAGTCAAGTAAAGGCTTTTATAAAGTAACGGTTTAATTAGCAGCACCTTAAAAGCCCGTGGACTGTAGCCCATTAAGCAATAGATTCATCATATTTAAAAACTATAATTAATGGGGAAGCTTCTTTGGGCGGTCTTCTAGGAATGGGGGTCTGAAAGCCACATTGATGGTTTAGAGGAAGAAATCTTTAACGTTATAATATAAGTAAATATCAGGAGTTATTACAGTTGCTGTACTTGACAGCTGTAAATGTTTTTTCACTAATAGCTGCAGTTTTATTTATGAAGAACTTCATGAAGTTTTTGCCAGTTAAAGTTAAAGGAATATGTCCAGTTGAATTTAGAAAACTACAAACTGCACAAAGTTGCCTGACACGTAAGTGACTGTGTGTGAACCAAGGACTGCTTTAGTCCTCTGGCATCCATCTATTCACTTTCCTAATTATCAAGCTTAGGCTCACATGGACCATATCTCCTGGAGGCTATCCTGGCTGTTCAGGTGAAATACACTCTGGGCAAGCTGATAGTCCCCATCACATGACTAATGCAGAAAGACAGACAAGCATAGACTCTTGCATGTGACCTATTAAGAATCACCAATGAGCCTGACACCATATCTGTGGACTGTGTGAGGAAGCGGGCAGAGGAAATCTGCACAGCAGCACCTTCAGGAACTTTCTTCCTGTGAGGCAGGAGTGCTTATCAGTGCAATGTTCTGCTACTGCAAAAAAGTCTTCAACCATCAAGTTTATGTGTACCATACAAACTTCTGACACGAAGCGACCCCCAAAAAGAGCATCAGTTGCAAAAAAACTAAAAATCCCTGGTCAGTTATTTGTGTTGCTCCTTTTTGAGCTCCATCACTTTGAGATTTGGCTTGAAGAAACATATTGTGCTATAGCTGTATGCCTCTTTTCAGTTCAAGGACGTTTCACATCCACAGCTCCGTATCTCTGCTGGTATGTGGATACAAAGTGACACACATTGGGCCTCACTTTAAACTCAGTAACGAAGCACTCGGTCTTCCTCCTCTCCTTCAGCATTGATGTTCATTTTTACTTCCATTGCCTGTTAACTATCGTGCTAGCGTGCAGGTGCAGTGGAGGTGAACCTGTCTTTTATGTAGAGCAAAATGTCTTACAAATAAAGTGGTTTTTGGGTTTGATGAAAATTTCAAAGAGGCGTTATTGATTTTGACACAATATGTTGTAGTCATACAAAAACGCATCATCCCAGCTGATGGAGGGAGAGAGGTGGTGGCTTGCTGCAACCCATAATTTAAGAATATCAGAGCACAGTTGATATATTTTCTAATATTTTGCTCCATTGCTGTCTGGATGAAATTCATTGATTCTCTCACAATGGAAAATACATTACAAACAGGAGAATATAAGACAGGAGGCTGGAAGAGGATTGTCGATCCTCTGATTTACTGCTCTGAACGTAGCTCACTCGCAGTACTGATGAGCTTGGCTCAGCAGCAGCACGCCGCCTGTGGAATCACATGGCAGGTAGCAGGGTAGAAACGGCGTTCATGTGAGTAATGATGTGAAACCCTCATTCTCACTGTTAATAACTCCACAACCACAGGGCAGAGCTGAGTGCCACAGCACTGTGCCATTACTATTTGTGACAGTGGCCATCAGCCCTCTGCCAGAGCCAATAACAGCCTCTGTGGTTCAACCAGAGGCGCAGCAAATATTAGATGCTCTCTAACCTGAGAGCAGAGGTGACAACCTGTCTGTCCACACTTCCTGCTAATGTGCATGGCCCACAATCAAATGAACACATCCTGCCATTATTTACAGACTATAAAATCAGAGGCTGCCATTAGACACACCAACAAGTTTCTCTTATTAGTTATTACATGCAGCTTCCTTGGCAATAATCATTTGGGGGCCATGTGAAGTAAATCATCCTGCAAGCTTGGGGTTGTGAGGGTCTAAGATTATGATTATGGTCTAATCTTGTGTAATGTAATCACGGAGTCCTTTTCCAAATCCATTTTCATATAGGAATGAATATATCAGGAGAATCAGGTGAGAGCATTGTTGAGTTCTCCATCCTTACATGTAGCATGCATAAGGACTTATTTTACTACTTTCTGTAGAAGCTGTTTCCACACAGGCATCACAGCCCTGAGCTTTTTCGTGATTATCTGATGGAGGAACATTAGAGAATCTAAATATCCATCACACCGGGCTGTTTCCTGATGTGTAGGAAAAAACAAATCTGGCTTTCACCCGACCCAACTCTCCTGATATTGCCGGTAGTTCATGTGTTAAAAAAGGTATCCCAATGGCATGTACGTCAGGGCCTAATCTAGACTACTTATGGTACTTTTAGCTTTGATATAGCCCTGGTAAATGTGCTGTGCCCCAAATACCACAAGTTCCACCGTCTACAGTGGAACGTAGTTGAGGAAGCCAAACTTACCCTGAGTCAATACCATTCGTTTAGACCAACGGTGGCCAAAAACACTGCAAATAAGGGCCACATTTCAGGTGTCCAGGTCACAGGCCAGCAATCTCAGAAGAGATGCCCAGACCTCCCTCTCCCCAGCCCCCTCTTTCAGCTCTTCCAGAGGGATACCAAGGTATTACCTGAGACCAGACACCGTTAGAAAGGTGCTTGTTTCAGTCATGTGCATATATGATCCTGTTCTTTCAGTCACTGTCTACAGCTTGAGGCCAAAGGTAAGGTCATCTCCAGCTCTCTCTTTTCACCAGCTGAGTCCAGCACAGCAGTCACATCACTGCAGATACTGCACCAACCAATCTCTCTATCAACACCTACTCCACTTCCAACACCACTGGTTGTAGAGCTAAATAGTCCTTTACGTTGTCTCTGTTTGTAGGTGAAATGTGACCAGTATTGGCCCAGTCGAGGCACGGAGACGTACGGGATGATTCAAGTGACCATGTTGGACACGCTGGAGCTGGCTACGTACAGTGTGAGAACGTTTGCCCTCTATAAGGTAAGACCACCATGTTGCTGTTGATTCGTTTAGTTACACAGATCACCAGGAGCAACTCAGGGTTCAGTATCTGGTCCAAGGATACTTTGACTTGCAGATCAGGGATCAAACCTCTGACTTTCCAATTAGTAGACGACCAGTTCTGTCTACTGAGCCCACAGCTGCACAAGCGACCTCCCATCCAAACACTAACCAGGACCAACGCAGCTTAGCTTCCAAGCTCAGACAAGACTGGGTGTGCTCAGGGTGGTATGGCTGGAAGCCAGCGTCACATCTTAGTCCACTGGACTGTTTGAAAATTGCTTAAAAGTTAGAATCTTCTGTTGTTGAGATTAAGCTTCGTTGGGTTACAGTTAAGCTGTATGCTATCTCTAAATTTATGCTACGCAGTTTGGCAACCGCCTGGTGGAGGTTAAATCACATCAGTCACTATTTTTCACTAACAGTAGACCCAGACATATAAAAAATACGTAGAAAAATTAAACACCAATAGTAATAAACTAAGTATCTGTATTTTTCACCCTGTATATTCAGTTTACTTTCAGAAAACAAAGGAGAGTCATTTTTTATCCGCTTGTTAAGTTTCGCTTCATCAGTCGTTTCCAGATCCTTCATTGTTCAAAAGCAAATAAAAACTGAAGCATAACAAAGAACGAAAACAAGTCCAAATTCTTTCAATTTCAGTAAAATGATCTGAGACTGCTTCATACATCCGAGGAAAAATGGAAACAGGATCATAATTTAATCACTTAACAAACAGATTGCTGAACTCTCGCAATTGCAAATCACAAAATGTCTTTAGCTCATGGACCTAATTCTGCTCACCAGTGTGCAAGTATTATAAACTAGTGTTTCCCACAGAACCTTTTTTCTCTGATAATCCAAAAGCCACATACTTTTTTATAAGGAACTGACAAAGGAGTCATTGGGATGCTAAAGACATGCTACCTTCTGGGTTGGCCTACAAAAAAGGTCATCCCTGCAGCACTCCGTGCTGATTAAGGCTTCCGCAGCTTTAAAAGGATAGAAAATATTCTTTCTTGTCTAGAAAGTACTTAAGAGTCTAAGCCAGGGGTGTCCAAACCTTTTTCACTGAGGGCCACATACATAAAAATATAGGAGGGGCGGGGCCACTTACTAGAAATTAGGTATATAACCTTAACTTTACTGTATTACTCTGTGTGTTAACAAGAAAAATGCAGATAAGAAAGTGGTGCAAAAGCAGGGTAGTGACAGAATTGATGCGCATCATTGATATTTGAAGCATGTGTACCTGCACATGCATGCTTATTAACACACGAGTACTGTGGAATATATTTTTAAAGCGCTCGTGCTCTCGTCCACTCCCCGCAAAAAATTAGCAGCTGTGCGGCGTCTGAGCATCGGTGCTCTCATCGCTTGCGATGGAGTAAAAATCAAAAGCACAGCTTTATCAGAAAGTTGCAGTTTAATGTTGGCTGACGAGTCTTCAGTGAGTCGCACGACTGGATTTCTGGACGTTGTTGAAGTTCTGCACTTTTTCCGGGCACGTTATTTCGGTGACTTTAACGAGGCCGTGTTTTATGAGGTCTCCATCTGAAAAAGGCTCGCCATGTCTCGCGATGAGTTGGGCGACCTCATAGCTCGCTATTGGAGCCTTTTCCTGGACAATTTGAGCATGAAATAAATACTGCTGCTGACCCTGTGGGAGAGTTACTTTCTGCTCTGGCTCAGCACCAGTGTCGGATGCACAGGCCTGATGTTTGGTTTCATAATGACGTCGTACATTATCCTCTTTCATAACTGCCACAGTTTCAGTGCAGATCAAACAGACACGCTTCCCCTTGAGTTCTTTGAAGAAATCTTCACTCTCCCACCGTGTCTGAAATGTTCTGCACTCACTTTCTACCTTTCGCTTCTTTGGTTCTGTCATGTTTAGTAACTTGGGGGTAAATTTCTTCTGTGATGTCCTTTTTGGTGGAGCAACTGCCTTGATCAACAGTAGCTCCCCCTGGTGTTAAAACTAAGAAGTGCAATACACTCAAGTGCGGCTATTCTATTTATGAGATTACTTGCAGGCCAATTAAAAATGGACCGCGGGCTTGGACACCCCTGGTCTAAGCAGATTGTGGCCTTGGTGCCTGAATTGGGGGAAAAAATGTGTTGTGCCTGTTATTATGTTTGTCACTGATAAAGCTATCAAAACGTCATCATACACCAAGGACACTTTGTGTGCTTCTGAGTGCAGCTCAGAGTGCATTTGTGATGCACAAATAATAAGAAGTTCTTGCATTAATCATTCAGATAATTGAATTTACGCCAGTGAATCTTTTAGCCTCATACTCACATTAGTGTGTTGGGGTCTGTTTTTATGAGTGACAAACTTGAGTAAATGTGTCAACAGAATGGCTCCAGTGAAAAAAGAGAAGTTCGACAGTTCCAGTTTCTGGCTTGGCCGGACCATGGAGTGCCTGAGTATCCGACCCCAACACTGGCCTTTCTACGCAGAATCAAGTCCTGCAATCCTCAAGATGCCGGACCCATGGTGGTTCACTGCAGGTAGACCTTATCTTACATTAACACAAATACTGCAGCATGCTCAAAAACTATTGTTTCAGATCATGTGACATTGCTGGAAACCATCTTCGTGTATGCAACTCTCAAACCAGTAACCAGCCCCCTTTAAGGGACATGCACGCTCTTGCATCTTGCAAGGTTTTCACAGCTACTCTGTGTGATATTGATTTAATATACTTATTTGCTTTGCCTGTTTTCTGTCTCCATCTGTTGATCTGAATTGTTTAGTAATTCATTCATATATTTATTCAAGTCTTGTGTGAGAACGTTGTAGCTGAAGTCAGATATTATCCTAAATTTCTAATATTTTTTTAACTTCGTCTCAGGCTAACGTTGATCTTGTTACAAAACCAGCTGAACCTTTTTCACAGCTACGGCGCAATCATTTTAGAACGAAGATAAAAGTGAGTTTTAAACACTGTTGGTACGTCCGTGCCTGACATTTGCATTTGTGCAATTTATTTCTCTATGAACACAAATGCAAATACACCAGAGTGCTAGAGGTGAATCAGGCAGACAGAGATGCAGCCTGGAGGAAGCTCTCACAGAAGCCTTTTCACCCCAATTTCCAGTGTAAACATTAATCTGCCTTTAGACATGCTTGGACAATAAGTCGCAACCTAGTTTGTTCAAAGCATACTAACACCTTTAAGCCAAGAGCAGCGATTCTGTTTAAATACTTTGCTTTAAGTGCTGAACGTTCCTCACAGCTAACCCATCAAAGAAAATATGTTGTGCCGAAAGAAAACAGAAATCCTTCAAAGTGTTTTCGTACGCTGCACACAGCACACTCATGTTTACCAACCCAGCTGATCTGGGGAGCTTTAAACCAGACTTATCAAAGGAACAACAGGGGCAAGGATCTGAAAAGCCAGTCCAGTTTTCTGTAGGCAGCGTGCTCCCTCCCTGCTGTCTGAAGGACCTTCACACCACTTCTTCTGTGAAGAAGTGGGATCAGTGATTTCAAAGTGTAGCACTGAAATACTTCAGTATCTAAAGCTCATACTGCATTTAGTCTCCAACCTGTAATAAAGAAAAAGCAAAGCAAACGGAGGAAACTGGAGAACAACAACTAATGTGCATATTTTACTCTACGCCCTAATGTGGCAGTGTGTTGTTCATCATGGTCTCATGTGTTCACATACAACATGGTTTATAATTGAAATCCATTGATCTGTTTACAAGAATGAGTTAAGTTGGTCAAATGAACAGAAATGTATTTGATTCTGTAAATCAGAATACTGTACAGCCTTCCTGTTACAAAAGAATCGCCAACAACGCATTATTTCACGTTACAAAAAATGTCGTTTATTTGTCTTTAAATGGAGGGAACAGAGTCCCTTATGCTGGATGGATGTCACTTCCTGTTTCTGCTGTCATATAGTGCAGGAAAAGGGACCCAAATGCAGGACTCAGAAGCAGGTAGGGGTAAAACAGAAAAACACATTTATTAGGTTAATGCACAGAACCAAAAATAGTAAGTCCACTGGGGAAAGACGAAATACACCAACAAGCCACACAGGGAGGGTAGATAAATGCTAAGACATGGATAAAGGGGGAGGGCTTGATTATAGATTTACACATGAGATAATCATGGATAATTGAACACAGTACAGGAGAAGTAAAACTATCAGAAAGACAAAATAAATAAATAGCCAAAAGAAGGACTATTAAATAAACAAACATCACACTACAACATAACATACAGTGAGGAAACACTGAGGGTGATAAGAATGGAATAAACCAAAATCACAAACAAACAAAAGAAGCCAGTCCGTGAGTATCAGAGTCCAAACTATGAATACTAAAATACAGAAAGCCCCAAACACAAGGCTAAGCCTGCAAAGTAAGGACTCAGACACCAGCAAAACACACAGACTCTAACATCTATACTTCTCCACCAGATTTATATGGCACCAAATCAGAACAACGGCTGCCTAAAGGTGCTTCATGTAACAATAATGCAGAGAAAAGCCTGACAATCAGATGATTCCCTGTGAGCAAGCACTTGGCAACAGTGGGAAGGAGAAACTCCCGTTTCACAGGAAGAAGCCTGTGGCAGGACCGGCGTCAGGGAGGGGCGGGGCCATCTGCTGCATTGGGAGGAAAATAATAATAATATCGTTTATACGCTTTTCTTTGTCCTGGAAATGTTTCCGCTTTTATGCGGCTCTTGGCCAGCAGAACTCGTTCTTCTTCATTAGTCTGCCCTCAGCGAAGGTTCGGTTAATGTCACGACATGCTGAACGCATGAACGAACTGTTCCCTCGTGATTTCATTCTCCTCCTCCTTTCAAAGTCAGCTTAAAATTCAAAACGGACACTGCTGAAGGTCGTGTAGAAACAGGAAGTGACATATAGCTGTCATCAGGGACTCCCATGTGCCGCGGCAGCTTTTGGATGTTTGTTTCCTCCGTTTTTTATCAACCTGCATAAAACACCAGTTACAACATAAAAGGTACAATCTTAAAATGTATGGTTTCATTTTGCACTCTCACCTTATATTAGCTGTTCAGGAACTTTCATTATTTTGTATTTAACAGTCAATAAAATTAAAAAATACAGAAACTGCTTTTTTATCATTTTAATAATCAGATGCAGTTTTACAGTAATGTTCTACAAACAAGTTAATAACTACTCACATTATTATGTTTGTTAATTTTGTTAACTAACAATTTATAATTAAATAACAGTGATTAAAAAAAATACCCATTTATTAACATTAAGGATGGAAACTGTTCTAAGGCGAGCAGGAAATAGATTTTTCTTCTTTTTTCTGCATCTCAAATGACTGGTCTGCTTATACTGTACAAATTTAGACTCAAAAAGCAAATATATTTCTTCCTTATGGAACAGATATTACATTTCCATAAAGTCAGAGAACCGTATCTGGCTTTTCCATTTCCAATTCTGCAGCACAAATCCAGAATTCATATATTCCCATAAGGGGATGTTAGATATAAACTGCAGGTATTTTTATTTATAACACAATAAGTACATGAGCACGTATGCAGAGGTCCTGAGCTGCACTTTAAAACCCACAGTCATCCTGTAACCCTGACATCCTGCAGTGCTCACGGTGCAATCTGTGGGCCTCGTCGTCCACAGCACAACATTGTAGATGGAACCAAATAATGGTAAATAATACAATGATATACTCTGAAAGCTCTTGTCCTGTTTATATGTTCAAAACAATACATTTTTGGATATGGACTGTTCTTCAAATGGCTCACAGCAGTTTGGTCCATTCACTAAAATCAAGGTTGTAGAGTAATCGCTTTACTTCTGCCACACAATAGAATAAAACAAGTTTCCATATCGGACTGCAGCTTGTTAGCTCCATTAACTCACAGTTTTTAAATTTATATCATCATTTATTTACCTTTTTACTGTTAAAATTAAAAATCTCTTTTACAAGAGTGTCCTGGCCAAGCTCAGCAGTGGTATCATAAACGAATTATGAACACGGCAAAATACAAGAAACAAGTAAAAAGTGCATGATCGTAAAGTTCAAAACTGAGGAAACGTAGCTGATCTGTGTCAGAATAACTAGTTTAGGCAACTTTAACGATCTGCCTCCAGATCAGTTAAAATGGCCTTTTTTATAATTTAATGTGAGCTTTAAGTGCAGGTGCCATGAATAAGTCTTTGAACCAAAGACAATAACCATCTATAATTTCCTTCATGTGTAGGTCAATAAGAAAGACCAAGAACGGCCTTGTAAAAGAAGATTTTACTGATGCTTGTGTCTCCAGAAGGACAAAGCAGCCTATCCAAGCCGAGCAATATTCAATGAGGTGTAGAGACTCTAAGGTCCATCGTGAATCTCTGTGCGCCATGACAGACAAATCCAGAATGTGTAAGCGTTGTGAGCAAGCAGGCATATAAACGAAATCACCCTGATCAACCAATGACATAAAAGTGGAATCAATGAGCCCCTCCTTGCCTCCATAATGTTAAAGGCCAGCCTCGTCTCTCAGTGAATCTTTATGGAGGCACGAGGACCCATTTGTAACTGGTTTGGACTGGTATTCATGAGGATTTCGATGCTGTTCCCGGCCCGTGGAAATGCCACAGTGGTCAGGGGAAAGATGTGAAGCGCTCAGGGATCTCTGGTCTGACGCCTGTGTTTCCTCTCTGTGCTCCCGTCAGTGCCGGTGTGGGCCGGACGGGCTGCTTTATTGTGATTGACGCCATGTTGGAGAGGATGAAACACGAGAAGTCGGTGGACATATACGGTCATGTGACGTGCATGCGAGCTCAAAGGAACTACATGGTGCAGACAGAGGATCAGTACATATTCGTCCATGAGGCCCTGCTGGAAGCTGCAGTCTGTGGCAACACAGAAGTCCCTGCCCGCAACCTGTACGCCCACATCCAGAAGCTCACCCAGGTGCCCGCTGGAGAGGCGGTGACAGCTATGGAACTGGAGTTTAAGGTGAGCAGATCTGGACTTTACGATTGTACGGCTTTGGGCACTCAGTATATTTAAGGAAGCACTTTAAACACATACAGTAACTGCCTCGACTGAGCTTGGATTCAATGACAGACACTTTGAGTCATGGAAAAAGATGAGAGAGCAGCTGCATCTTTAGTTTCTTACAGGCTTTTCAGGATCATCACTGAGGAGAAGGTGATAGGAGTCCAACCCAAACACCTTCTGTTGGGATTTTTCACTCTGTTGTGCAAACTCACTGCATTTCTGTCCGCTAGTAAACTAGAGGTCAGTCCATAGCAATGTACAGTACACACACTGTGTGTTACCATGTTTCAGTGCAAATTAAGAATAAAAGAAATGAGCTTTAAATGACTGCAGTGCTAGTAGTAGTCTCAGAGTCAGATTCACTACATGTAAACACTTTAATGCATCTAGAGAAAAATATTAAACAGGTTTTGGGGATGGGTGGATGGATCATTGACACAACCATGCCATGAGGGTAAAAGCATTTTTTGTTTATTTAAATTGGAGTCCCTTGGAATACGGGGATCTGCAAGACTCCTATCCATCCAGCCTACTTTAGGTAGATTTTAAATCATAAAGTCATTTATGACAACATTGCAGTCAGTAAAAGTATAGCTATCATGGCCTGGTTTGTACAGTCTCTCCAAATTCATGTAAATGTAATACTCAAGTGCAAGCAAAGGCAGAAGGAAGATTTTCCTTCTTCTCAGAGGAGAAGTTGTTAAAGCTTAACTTCTGAGCTCCTGGTGAGGCTGGAGTAGAGGGAGCTGCAGAGGGAGAGCAAGAGCCAGGAAAACCGGGAGATAAGGTCATCCCAGGTTAGGTAGTTTTATACGGGATGATCTGCAGCAATCCACTGTCTTCAACTGCTTTAGCAAAAGTGCAGTGGCTTAAGCAGTTTCTGTCCTGCAGCAGGGGGAATGCCCAGCATTCAGTATTATGCTGCTTTTTAATGCAAGCAGGGTGGCTGTAAATCTGAACAGAGCATGATTAGGTTTTGATCCTCAGTTCACTGCAAATGTATTTGTCAAGCAATTCTGAGGTTGGCACTTGTCCTTGCAGTGCAGAGGTCTCACATTAGTGCCTGTCGGTAAAGAAACACCTCCTCCCCACCGAAACTGAAAAGAAAAATTTGAGAATGAAATCATTCACGCAGCTAGGTTTGCATCCAAACATCTTATTTCTCTGGTTTGATCTGCATTGTCACAGGCCTGTCGGCTCACACTAAATGTTTCAGGATTTGTTTTGACTTTTCAGCATCTTCAGGATGAGCTTCAACACACAACAGTATCCGACATTCATTTGAAGTCAGAGAAAAAAAGGATCGTCTCAAAGTGCATCATTCTCGTGCATCAGTACGAACGTTAGCTCCTCGTGCCCTTTAACAACCTTGCTCACGCGCCACACTGGATTAGCACTATAAAGACCAGAGGCAGATGATAGACAGTGGATGCTGCCGTGTAGCTGCAATCACCTGTCCTTTCTTCTGTCTCTGCAGAAACTGGCCAACTCTAAAGCACATACCTCAAGATTCATCAGTGCCAACCTGCCGTGCAACAAATTCAAGAACCGCCTGGTGAACATCATGCCTTTCGAGTCTACTCGCGTCTGCCTGCAGCCAATCAGAGGGGTGGAGGGCTCTGACTACATCAATGCCAGCTTCATCGACGGGTACAGGTGAGCCCACAGAAATCACTTCACAGAAATAAGTAGTGCGGCGCATTTCTGCTCAGCTGCTGCACCTCTAATGAGCCGGGGGTTGGACCTTCTCTGTGGCAGCTGACAGCATTAAATTACAGGCTGACATGGAGTCCGGTGTTTCACCGCCTCACATCCCTTTGTTGTGTCAGTTGTCAAAACAAATTGGTTTTATTGACAGGCCTGTTCATTCTCCCACTTTTTCCACCTCTTGTGAATGGATAGGCTGTTTGAGATCAGTGACATGTCAGAGAAATGAACTGATTACACCAACAGGTCCACGACGCGACTGCCGTCTGTGTCCATGTTCTGTCTTTGGACATGAAGAAATCTTGAGGGTTTTCTACCTTTATAGAAGGGAAATGAACTGAGGAGACACTCAGCTTAATGCCTGTGTGATCATAGCTCAGTATGAAGGCCAGAAATCTGATCAGTCCTTTTCTTATTTCTATCAACATTTATGTGCAAAAACATAATGAAAACAGTTTAGGTTAAGTTGATTTTATTGTCTTCTTGGATCAAGGAAACACTGACATTGCAATAAAACATAGTAAAGTAGAAGCATGCATGAATTTGAGATTCAAAGTAACGCTGATTTGAAGAACATGCAGTCTATATGCTTCATATTACTTATTCCTGTAGTCTGCATTTGGAGCTCTACGATGTAGCACGATGCCCAAAAGATCATGTGACAACACGAGTCATGATCGTCTCCACAGCTTTAGCCAGAACTCGTATGATCGCATGATTATATGGTTCAGGATATACAAAGTTGGTCACTTGAGCTTTGGGCTAAAATTCAACTCACAAACTTTCATGTTGTTGCTCAGGTTTTATTCTGAAAGTTATGACGGCGAGTGATGATTCAAATCTGCCCTCAGTCTGCTAACATTGTCTTCTGTTTACAGTAAGCTTACAGCTGCGAGATGCTTCACTGAGCACTATCACAGTCCGTCACCTCCCCTTACTTCAGGTGTAGAAAGCATGTTTAGACAGTGCTGTTTATTATAAGCACAGATGAATATTAAATTCTTTGAAATGGCCAGCAGGTCGTCGGCTGCAAAAAACTTGTGTTTGTATAGATTTCAGCTGGAAAATGACTCCAAAGTTATTGATGAGTGCCCTCAATGCACGGCCTTGGTAAACAGTTACCAAACTGAATACAACACGATGTTTATTTTCTAACATCTCTTCCCCAATCTTTGTCCAGAAACACGATAAACAGAGTGACGCTGACATTAGCCTAGCAGCATAAAGTGTCCCTCAGACTCTTAGTCACATTCAGCCCAACACGTCACAATGTGATTTCATAAACAGTACACATGTCTCTCACAACATTAGCACCGATATTGTCACACATCACGTTAATCACGGGCTCTTTTATGAAAAGACTTATTGAAAGTTTTCTAGCGCACTTCCACAGAAAGCAGTGGCTAATGAGTCAGGACTTCCCATTTTACATGCAGGGTGGGTGTATGTTGTTTTTGGCTCCCAGCACCTAATGAAGTCCCCTGAGTACCCCCCACCAAAGGGAGGCAACGGAAAGAGGCAGGGGTGTCGTGTAATTCCTCTCTAATTCCTGTGTCGGTAATTAAGAGCGGAGTGAGATTCGGGAGCTCCATCCCTCACTGAGCTCAGCCTTTAAAGAGCGAAGCATGGATTAGGATAGATTAAGGTGAGGGGAATGCACATGATTATGATGATTAGTGGACATGCCCGGTGACGTCTTTGTGTATCACCATTAGTTATTCTCCTACTTACTGCGCTGCGAGATACAAAGGCAGCGAGTGCTTACACCACAATGTTATTAACTCTGCATGATTCAAAAGTTACAACAGTGAAATCTGCTTCCTGCTTAATTAACTTTTGATAGAACTCTTTTGTGGTTCTCACTATTAACTGTGAAATGCTTTAATTTGTCTAATATTAATGGAAAATCTATTCTATTAACTTTTCTGGGTTATTGATTTGGCTTTCGTTTCTGTCAGCGAGTATGCCTGAAACTCTTGCTTCTTGTGGAATTTTAACTGGTTCATATTTTTTCATAATTTCAAAAAGATAAACCTTCACATATGCTATACTGATTACATACAAACTGAGGTATTTCAAAGGCTTTTAATGATTATAGCTTGTAGCTCAAGAAATTCAAAAGTCTAGTATCTCAAATTATTGAAATATTTCGGCTGCTTTTCAAATAATATGAACCACATATCTGTCAGTCTAGTTCAGCAGACACAACCACAGGGAAGTGTGCTGACTTGAAAGTTGTCCAGGTGATGATCATCAACACCCCCTCTGCAAGGAAAGGAAGCCACAGAAGGTCATTGCTCAAAAGGCTGTTTGCAGCGAGTATATTCATGAAAAGATCATTAAACCCAAGCGACAGATGACCACCGATTTTTGTGGATTGTCAAGAATTTGGGAGCGCTTCATAAGTAGTAGAGTGAGGAACATTAAAAGCTGTCACACACAAGTGTCTTGAAGAAAAGTGCTACACCATCACAGTCCTGAATCAGAGGCTGCATTACTGAAACTGCATTACTGCTTTTCTTTGGTGATTTGGGATGCCACGTCATCTGCTGGTGCTTTTTGCTTCACTGTGTTTTATCACGTCCAGAGTGAACACAGCTTGTACCAGGGTATTTAGAGCACTTCATGTTTCCATCTTCTGACAAGTTTTATGGAAATGGAAATTTCTTTTGTCCAGCAGGAGCCGACACCTGCCCACAGCGCCAAAATCACTACCAAATGCTTCGCTGACCAAATTATTGCTGTGCTTGATTAGCCCGTCATTTGTTTGTGGTGTGAGGAAGATGAGAAATACTCAACCTTAGAAAAGAAACAAAAACAGAGAAGCTGAAGGCAGATAGCCAAACAACCTGGTAATAATAATACCTCAGCAGTGCTGCAAGCTGATGGCCCCATCACACAGCACAGGGATGCGATAATTCATGGTTAATGGTGTATTAAATAAGGACTATATTCTGCTGCACCCTTTCTGCTCTTGGCTCTGTATGATGGCACGATCTTGTTCCCAGATCAACATAGTGAATGTTGTTCCAGGACCAATCAGAATGTTGTGACGTCATACTTTTGCGACTTCGGAAAAAAACGCCGTAAAACAAAAAACTGTACTTAAGCTGCAAGAAACCGCCTCTGTCCGCCGATCAACGGACCCTGACCCTTTAATAAACGCTGAGCAGAACTGATATTGTCCTTGCAACACTGGAACTTCATAAATGCACGAATGGCTTGGTGCGCCAAAGAATAACGTCAGAACAATGTGATTGGTCACTTGCAATGTTGATCCTGGATCAACACCAACACGACGATATCAGATCATCCCTGTAACACGACACATTATACATATGTTTAGATCAATATAGTCACAAAAGCTGCACCACATGTTGTTAAAGCCTTAGTCAGCCATTTAGATACAAGCTGCCTTAAAGGGGGGCTAAGCCAAGATAACAATAACAATGTAAATAAGGATTATTTTGAACTGCAAATCATGCAAAGCCACTCTACTCCAAGAATAGAAATGTGGAGCTTTCAGGCTTCCAACTTGCAAATGATTGCACACTGTTTTTATTTACATTTTAAGCAGCATCCAAAGTTTTGTATTCAATCCCAGGAGGCTTAAGTGACATCAGCTTAACATGAACATCCAGAGAGTTCTTAGAGACGGGCTAATACACGTTGGCTTTTGATTTTCTGCTGGCAGTAGAAAAAAAGGCAGAATAACTCCAGCCTTGTCTCTAAAACAAAGCTCTGAATATTAGCATATTAGCATATATGCTAATATTCAGAGCTTTGTTTTAGAGGGTTAGGGTTAGGGCTACTACAGTTTAGTAACATTTGGTTCAAACTGTTCTGGGCGCTCATCAACAATCTGGCTTTAACCAGCTGCTGCTGGTTAAATGCTTCAGTCAGTCAGCAGCGCTCAGCAGGTAAAGTGACAGCATCAAAATAAGCAGCGTTCGTTCCCATATTTGTTTTGGTTGTTGTATTATGGAGTATTGAAATATTAGCTCCACTGCTTGTGAGAGGAGGACAAACATGTAGCCAAAAACAACAAAGCCTCCAACCACCAGTGTCACACAAGAGCACTGATATATACAGATAACAGAAACACACCCAGGCATGCAAGTCTGTGGGAATTACCTAGGCCCACTGTTATATGCGTCAACACTGCCCCCTGGTGGTGTCCAGCTGCAGAGGATCGCCTGGAGCCGGCGGAGCAGCTGGGGTGGCATCTGTCATTTTAACAGAGCTGTTAAAAAGGCTATGTGTTCAAGCAAAACTATTTAAAAATCAGCGCACACATTAGCAAGCAGCTGACTCATCAAATTTTCTTTAAAGGGGTATGTGAAATTAAATATTGAACACCTGAGAGGTTCGTTCAACACTTGTGGGATGTCATTGCCCAGAACTCTTGTCCGGATGTGGTGAAGCCGCAGCTAAATTAACTCTTTTATTTTTGCAGTGTCACGAATTGTGAAAAACCATGACTGTAATTCATAATGAGCATTTTAGGCAGATGTACTTGATCCATTGCACATTTTAATGGAGCAAGTTCTTGTTTTCTAAGGTATTATTTATCAGCTTACGTGTCTCAGAACCAGCCAGGCAAAGTCGGTCATCACCCGAAATACCCGGACCCCCAAGTTCCTAAAACCAAATCACAGATCTCTTTGGGAGCACTGAGTCGATCATTAACTGACATGAAAAAGCAGGTAAAATTAGTTCGGGGCAGCTGGTGATTATCTGGCTAAGCAACTCATACACGGTTTGCTTTACTGAATCACAATCAGGTAAGAAGATGAGAATAAAGATATTTCTTTGCTTTCATTGGACTGTACATGTACGAACTCACTCGCAGCCTTGACAGATCAAACTAAACCTTTTCGATTTCTGTCCATTTCATGATAATATGAGTGGGCAACAGTGAGATTATTTAACTGCTGTCACTTTGCTTCACAGAAAGAAACCCAAAGTGATTTTCTGAAGCAGAGCTGAAGTGGAAGAAAACTGAAGCCAAATAGCAGCAGAGCTGCTGCAGCCCAGAGGAGTAAACACAGGCTCTGTGTCTCTGTTTCCATTTGCAGGCAGCAGAAAGCCTACATGGCCACCCAGGGCCCGTTAGCCGAGACCACAGAGGACTTCTGGAGAATGCTGTGGGAGCACAACTCCACCATCGTAGTGATGCTCACTAAACTCCGAGAGATGGGACGGGTAATACAAAACAGCTTCACCTTCTTTTATGTCACGTTGCACTGAAAACAATGCAAGATCTGAATCGTTTCTATACATCAAGCAGAAATCTGGAATGAAAGTGATGCTAAAGGCTCCGCAGGGAAAAGGAGGGCAGAGCATACACACATGTATATTTTTAACATGAGTAAAAATGCTTTCTTTTTTTTTAAGGAGCATGAAATGTTTCTACATTTTGCCAAATCTGGTTTTAATAAAACTCGTATACACTGAATTTACTGTTAATACAAAGTAGAATGACACTTCAAAGAGTATAATGATCTGTACGTAACACATAAGGCTCTGCTTGAAACATCTGGCTGTGGGATTTTGTACGATAAATATTTTTCAACTACTGGTAAAGACAAAGTTTGTCAAGGATTTAAAGTCTTTGACAAAAAGTTCAATATTCTCCTAAATACCATCCAGTAATGGGTTTCTAAAGATGGTTGGATCAGTGCGTATAAAAGTGGAATATACAATTTGAATATGCAGAAAATATAGTGCTTTACTTAAATGAAGAAAGACGTGTTTTTATTCAGTAAAATTTAAGTTAATTTTTTTATTTTTGTCATTGTAACTTCTTGTTTTGTCTGTTTTTGCTTTTTAGTTAGGTATGAATCTATTATTTGATCATCACACCTCTCAGGTCCATTAAATATGCAGTCTTATAATAAACAGTAAAACAAAAGGCTGCTATGTGCAGTGATTTTATATGTCAACATGGATTTGCTGCTCATGGAGGTGGGTTGCAAAGCGGCTGGCAGCTTAAATAGTTCTGGGCTGAGCTGATATGGACGAGCTGTGAGATCAGCTGAGCTCGACGTTACAGCCTGCCTGATGTCATGCAGGATTTCTCCAGCTCTGTGTATGTTACAACATCGATGCATAGAGTTCATTGTCATATACTTTCAAATGTTACAAGAAACAGCCGTGTTGATGATTCATAAGGACATGCAGATACTCACATTTTGCTATAATTCAGCAATGACCTGCTTTCAACTGAATGCTCCTGTTCCACCACATCAGCCTTTGTCCAGTCTCTGTGTTATCAAAGTCCTCGAAGAAGCTGGTGCTGAAGTGTCACACTGCTTTTATTTCCTTTATCAGCAGACACTGGAGTTGTTTGCTGTGCTGTGGGTGCTTACACAGAAGCAAAAAAGCGTGGTGGTCAAAAGCAGCCTGACAGCAACAGAAGCCACTGCCCATTTCACACTAATCTGAGGCCTAATCGTTGCATTTTGGTCTCAGTGTTAAAACTCCAAGTCAGTTATGCATTTCGCGATCATCTTCTCTCCATCTTTCAGGAAAAGTGCCATCAGTACTGGCCTGCTGAGCGCTCTGCACGTTACCAGTACTTTGTTGTGGACCCGATGGCCGAGTACAACATGCCTCAGTACATCCTCCGAGAGTTCAAAGTCACTGATGCCCGGGTAGGTTCTCTTTTAGCAGCAGCAGGAATGTGACTGCAGATCACTCGTACGCTCTTTCCAGCTGGTGGGGGAGGCAGGGATCGTTCTGTGTGAGCCATTTATCTTTTTTTTTCTTTCCATTTTCCTGCATTTTAACCAGGATGGTCAATCGAGGACCATCAGGCAGTTTCAGTTCACGGATTGGCCAGAGCAAGGAGTGCCAAAAACCGGGGAGGGATTCATTGACTTCATTGGCCAAGTGCATAAAACTAAAGAGCAATTCGGACAAGATGGACCCATCACTGTTCATTGCAGGTAACTAAGAGTGTGTGTATGTTTGACCGTGTATAATCGGTTTGGTTGTCAAAATCTGACACGAGAAGCTTTAAGTGATACATTTCAGTATAATAATGTTAATGTATGTTTACCAGTGCTGGTGTTGGGAGGACTGGTGTGTTTATTACTCTGAGCATCGTTCTGGAAAGGATGAGGTATGAAGGAGTGGTCGACCTCTTCCAGACCGTCAAGACTCTCCGAACTCAGAGACCGGCTATGGTGCAGACAGAGGTATCAGTGTGATGCAGGGGCGTTCATCACAAGGGCACAGTCATAAACAGCACATAAAAGAATATAACACATCTCTTTGATTCTCCCCAAACAATAACACATCTTGGCTGTATCTCTAGCTACAAATTCAAAAAGCAACACAACATTGTGGCTTCATTAGTATCTGTGCAGACACAATCCACGTCTCTATGGCTCCTCCTGTCAGAGCAATAAACAAACATGTTGATCGACATCACGAAGTGCACAGAACTACACAGAACTGTCAGCTGTGCCACAATGCACAGCGCAGATGTTTACTGGTTTATCTGTTGAATGGGTCTGTTAGGGCAGAGTTTACAGAGTTCTCCCATAGATTTCTGTTCCGCTTTAGTTCCACACCTCCACCTTATAATGTCTCTGATGTAGCCTTCAGATATGAAAAGTGACTTTGCCTTAAACCTGCATTATATCTCATGACCAGCAGGGGGCAGTCCACTGAACGCAAAAGCAACCCAGTAAAACTTTGTCAATGAGTTTAAGGTTTCAGTTTGTGAATACATTATGATGTTTATTTTATAAATTGCTCCATTTAGAGTGAAACAGAGCTCAACAGTGAAGAGTAAGAATCCCATCCACATTCTGATTAGGAGCCATAATATTGCATCCATCCAAAGTAAACTTGGATTGTGAAACAATGGCAGGTGCTCCTGTAAAAGGTCTGTGATCTCTGATTTGTGGAGGTCACAGTTACTGTGGAACTGTTTAAAACCACAAACGTCACATCGCTTAGTGAGTATGAAACTTAAGTCACCACGACTGTACCATGTTGAAAACAAGATTATCGATTGTATAATCTATCTATCAATGAATTGGTTTGATCCAAATCAAATCTTTTTATGATCACGTTTCACCTCACCGCTGGTTGGCTTGGTTCATATAAGTGTTGTGTAGCGGGATAGTTAACAGGGTATTTGGGGCAATTTTTTAAAACAACAGAAGGTCAGCTGGAAGCTTCAGAACAGGATTTATGTTTGTGACATATTTACATTATAAACTGCTGCTGCACTGCAGCGGCAAACCTGAAGTTCCTAATGAAAATAAATCCACTTTACTGTACAACTTTGTCTCTGCTATAATCCTCCTTACGTGCTGATCAAAACTTATTCTGTGTCTCTAGGATCAGTACCAGCTGTGCTACCGGGCTGCTCTGGAGTACCTGGGAAGCTTTGATCACTATGCAACATAACCCTGCCCAGAAAGAAGCCCTCAGAGGAGATCTGTGTCTCTTCTGAGCCACATCCACTCTGCTCCATTGGCCCCTGCAGGCTGATGAGGAGGCTCTGAAGAGGACTGATGAGGAGATGACCACAGCAGGAATCAGGAGAGATTAATGGAAAGAGGAGAGGTGATGTGATGACCTCCCCCTCCTGGACTGGTGCCATGATTCTGCCACAGACCCCACACAAAAACCTCCCAAAAAACAACCCTGAAAGACTCGTACTGTACTCATGCCTCATTCTGATCCCTGCGACTCCCCAATTTCTGCCTCCTCAAAATAGCAAAAACTATTTTTCTGCTACTTTCATTTATATCCATCATTACTATGTTGTTAGCCATTATTAGAGTTTATTTTGTGATCACTTACATTGGTTACTATATGTCTTAATGGGTCTTTTCTTAATTTGCTTCTCTTATTTTTCTTAATTTTTAATAGAGGACATGTATTTTCAACATGATCCAAGTCATTAATACTGGACGCCGTATATTCACAGCTGCTAATGATTTTTTTATTTTATACCACAGATATGATATTCTAATGTTTATCGTTATTCGGTTGGTCTTATTTAGAGGGAAACTTGGAGAGTGATGATCTCTACTAGACAGATCAACTGAGCAAATAAGGTTTGTGACCTGCAGTATGAAATACATCACAGCTATAAATTTGCAAAGACTCATCACATCTGAAGAACTGCAAGCATGTACAGAGTTTTTTGTCATTAAATAATGTTCTCAGAGTCTTCGGAGATCTGGAGGCTTTCAGCAAAAGAATAATGAAGCAGTTGGAAAAGTTGTGGACTCAGGTAGACTAACACAGATGGCCTGTTCATGAGTGTTTTTGTGAAATAAGTGTGACGTCAAATGCAGAGCTCGTGCTCCACACGTAAAAAATGAAATTCTGACACCTGGAGAAAAAAAAGAATAAAACCCCAACATCAGAAGATCCTCTGTGAGCAACATTAGTGACAGTGAGGACAAAAAACTACCTTTTAACAGGAAGAGACCTCTCACAGAGCCAGGCTCAGAAAGGAGCAGCCATACACAACTGTCCATTGGAGGAATGAGGGGAAATAGAAGCGAAAAAAGGGATCGTGAAAATGAACAACAGACAATATTCTGGGATGAATTTTAATCAGATTGGTTTTGTTGCTTCTCCTTGAAGGATTAACTTCACTCTTTATTTCTGTTATTGTCAGCAAATGCCATAAAAAACCCAACAGCACAAGTTACACACTGCAGTGTAGGGAAACACAGTCAGGACCTCTGGTAGACTTTCTTTGCTTAGCTGTGATCAGCTCAAATGTGCTGCTGCTGCGACGCCAGTACTCGCTGCTCTTTGTGGATTTACACAACTGAATTCAAAACGATATCAGGTGATGTTACATGAACCCAGATACTACAAAGCTGGCATAAAGGTGAAATTCAGTGAGTGAATCACCTTAAATTTCATTTGATTTCTGCTATCTCTGATATAAACCAGCACAGACTGTGGCCACTGCAGCTTCTCTGCACAGTCAACATCATGCATTACTGTGAACATCACCACAATGCTGCAAACTAACCTGTTTCACCTTGCACTAAACTGCCTGGTATTTTTATGCAACGTTCAAATAACACAAAGTTAGTAGACTTCAATTTGCTTTAGAGGATGTTTTAAATTTAGGGAGAAAAAATGTCACATCAAGCATTGATCTGATATCTGGAAATTTTAAAATGGCTTAAAAAATGACATGTAAGCAGTGGTGATGGCGCCATGTTGCTCAAAAGACAACAGGAAGAGTGTTTCTGCACAGCAACAGAAATCAGCATAGTTAAAAATTACTATTAACAAGAGACTTGTGTTTGAGACCTATTGGAGTTTGTTTTGACATTTAAGTTGAGGTTTAGGCTAAAATAGACTTTTATAATAATCAGTACACGTTACCAAGTTCAGCTTGCTAGCCTGCTACTTTTTCACATGACCACAAGAAACTAGAGCACACTCTCTGGCCTGATGTGGCTCTTTGGGATTGTTGAAGAGGCAAACTTAAAATGCCAAGAGCCTTACTGGGGCTACAAATGTGCCACATGTTTTATGACTGGCAGATCCTGTGTGGACCAGACATGGATAAAAGTCATGAGATGGGCTTAACATTAAAACGAGTGTTGTGTGGGCCAGATATGACCCAAATGTCCAACAACAGCTGGCATCTTGTCCAAATAAGGTGGACCTGTGGCTGAATTTAGGGAGGCAGACTCAGCCTGAGTCGGGTACATCACCCAAGCCTAAATGCAGCTCATAGAAAGTTTCCTGTGGGCCAAACATTTATTGGTGTCTGGATATGAGATAAATAAGGATTTTTTTTAATTGTAAATCATTTAATGCTCCTGTAGTGGACTACAAACTTTTAAAAAACTGCAACAACAACAACAACAACAACAGGGAAATGCTTCTAGAAATAAGCTAAATAGGCCCTCCGTTACCAATGTGAAAAGCTCTGCTGTGACATGCAGCCTGGTTTCTGACGCTCATACTCATTTCACAAAGATTCTCCACATTGTGTTTGTACAAAAACAGCCCAGTTGTTGTAAAGCACACTGAATATGGACTCAACATCCTACAGTACAAGACAGTCATATCTCACATATTCACTCATCTTTGCATCTCCATCTGCATACATGATTTTACATTGACAGGATGCATTTAAACGGGATCGCCACCACAGATAACTCACCTCTTTTATCACTGTGTTGCAGGCTCAGAGAACAACATCATTGTTCATTGATGCATCTCTGCGTTTTTCATTGAAAGATACAGTGAGGTGGCTTTTGAATGATGCGGCCCACTTAAAGGATTCATTTCTCATAGTTGTGCTGTAGGGGTCCTAACTGTTGTATAAACGATCTGTTTTCTATTAAAAGCAGAGAAAAAATGTCTTCAAAATCTTGATGTTAATAAAGTTGAAATGTTGGGTTTTTCATATAAAAGCAGTGACTTCTTTCAATTTTTATAAAAATGTGACGTGAGGTGACACCCGGTGGACCAAGGGGAAACAAATATGCAGTGCTTTGCTGTCCTCGTGTGACTGTTTGGTGTTGTTTATTTTACAAAATATAGAAGTAAACCTTCATTAAAGTAAATTTAGGGGATTTTCTTTATGAAAATGACATTTCTGCAAATTTCCTGTAGTCTAAATTTTACCCAATAAGAACTTTATTTTGCACAGCATCAAAAGCATCAAAAGTAAAAGTACTGGAGGTGTATAAAAGGAAATCCTACAGTCACTTAGTAATAATGACTGAAAAGAAGCGTTTCTCCAGTGGAACTTTTTATCTTCTCTGCATTGTTACATTAGAATGTCTGGAGTAAAAACACAGCAAAACAGTACAAATTCATCATAAATGTAGTGCTTTCTGGGCACCCGTGTACTGAGATATCGCACCCTGACTTCCTTCTTTTAACAAGGCTGTTTTGGTTTGGCAGTCTTCCTACACAGTAGCCCATTCCACAGCTGCAGACTTCCTCCTTCATGCTGAAGAAAAGCAATCTCTGGATGACTGCTCTGAATAACACTGGATGGCTGCAATGGCTGTTACTTCCGATTTCACCCTTCCAATAGCGTCATCCATCCTGGTCCCTTTGTAGATCCAGCTTACTTAGCAGGGCCATTAGAGTATCACCCAATGGGGGTCTGGAATAGCAGAGAGTGATGCACCAAGTTGATCAGGACCCCATCCTGATGAGGTGGTGAATTTAGCACCACGTGGAATTTATCAACCACAGCCCATTTTACTCAAGATGATCATTTCTTTCAGAGTTCCAGAACATCTGCTCAATGCAACCTCTCTGGGTATTCTTGATAGAGTTGGATGGGTGACGAAACGTTTCTCCCACTGAAAACGCTACATCCAAATGAACAGAATCAAACTTTGGGGATTTACTTACCTGGATGATTGAGCATGCATCAAGATACAGTTTACATGCAGTATATAGGACTTCAGGTCAGCAAAGGCCAGGACGTAGGCCACGTGTGATGTCCAAAAGGCTCTGATTTCTTAAAATAGATGGTCCTATGTGCTGGAGTTTGCTTTCCTCGGTGTGCTGGAAGACAGCATTTTGTCAGATCTGTCAAGACTCGCACAAAAACTGAGTAACTGATAATAAAGCACTGATAATTCAGAAGGAACAGCCATATACAGAAACCCAAGAAGGATTATAGGGTCTTAAGATCAGTAGGCTGGAGCCACTAAGTTATTGCTTATATTTTTCTTGGCTGGTGGCAGACACAATGTAGCAAATGTGCTTGGATACAGTTTTACAAACTTGGAACTTGTCAGTGGACACCTTCAAATCATATTCCTGAAAATCTGAATCAGAAAACTTTATTAATCCACCCATCCATCCATCCATCCGCTTCTGCTTTTCAGGGTCGCGGGGGGCGCTGGAGCCTATCCCAGCTGTCATAGGGCGAGAGGCGGGGTACACCCTGGACAGGTCGCCAGTCTGTCGCAGGGCTAACACACAGGGACAGACAACCATTCACACTCACATTCACACCTAGTGCAATTTGGATTATCCAATTAACCTATCCCCACAAGCTGCATGTCTTTGGACGGTGGGAGGAAGCCGGAGTACCCGGAGGGAACCCACGCAAACACGGGGAGAACATGCAAACTCCACACAGAAAGACCCCGGCCTGATGGTGGAATTGAACTCAGGACCTTCTTGCTGTGCGGCAACAGTGCTAACCACCGTGCGCAACTGTGTATTATACTTATAAATTATGTGTTACATGCAAGGCTACAGTAAGAGAACAAATTTCAAAAGTTAACAAAATATAAGAAATAGCTCTAATATATACAAATAACTCAATTATAAATATACAGAATATCACAGAAGTGAAATATTTATGATTGATATTTTACATTAACCTGTAAAGCTTTGCTATTTGTTATTTTACTGTGGAGGATGTGCAAAAGGGTGCAGCTATTACACTGTGTACTGTGCATTAGATAGAGGAGTTGGAGATGGATATGGCCACAGGCAGGAATGATTTCCTATGTCGTTCAGTGGTGCATTTGTGTAATCTCAGTCTCTCACTAAACGTGTGTACTCCGAGGTATTTATAGTCCTCGACGATGTCCACATCGACCCCTGGATTGAAACAGGGGTCACAGGTTTCCTGGTCCTGAAGTCTACAGTCAATTCTTTGATCTTTATCACATTGAGCTGTAAGTGATTCTCCTCACACCGCGTGCTAAAGGAGTCAACCACAGCCTGGTACACTGTCTCATCAAGCTCACTGATGCATCCAACCACTGAGTCTAAGGCATCATGGGTTCTTGTACTTATTTAGAATGGTCTGTAATCAATATACATCCTGATTATGCAATTTTCCCCCTTTGCTACAGCAATTGGGGATGCATATAGACTGTGCGACTCCTTGATTACTCCAGCAGCAAGTACTTTTTGTCGGTGGAACCACCTGTCGTCTATAACTGTTGGCACAAGGCATCTTGATCAGGACGATGTAAAAGCTCAAAGCTCATTTACTTACTAATGCTAGTTGTATTTCCACACAAAACACAGATTGTAACTGATCTCAGAGCAGTGGAAGCCTACCCAGTGGCTTCTTGCCTCACAATCTGGTTCTCATCAGTTTACCATCAAAGGCCAAAGGTTTATCCACAATAAAAACGTGAAAAAATGAACATAAAAAAAGCTGCTGGCCTCTCACAACCGTGACATTAAAATAAAACATCAGAATCTCTTCAACTTACTTTTAATATCTCAGAATGGGAAACAGGTGTTTCATCAGCTGAGCTGTCCGTAATCAGAACAGCAGGAGGCGTGGTCTGGATACACAGGGCGTTGTGATTAGCTGGGAGATTATGGTAGCCCCGCCTTCATATGCGCTGTGTAAACAAACACACACTGGGCATGCGTCACTGTAATAATGGAGGACTGTCTTTTCTAGCCGGACTGATGTTGTCCGTATTGCAACTCTGTTACCTGTAATCGGAGAGCAAACAACTCCCCTTCATTTCAGCGTGTGTAAGTTAAAGTTTGTCACTTGTGAAGCGGCTCACTTTGAGGGGAGCAGAAATAACTGTTAAGTTTGCGCATGAGAAACTAACGGTGAGCAACAAGCCATGTTTGCTAGTTGGTTAGCAGCTGTCAGATCTCCGAGTCCGCAGCACACTTCTGCTATTAACTTCTACCAGTTTTGACGGTAGGATCTGCGCTGTCCGTAAATGTTGGCTACTTAGTGGTTACTTTTGAACATTAGGGTGTTTTTGATTTTTGTTGACTTAACTTTTAATTCTCGGGTCGCAGAACAAGCTATGTTGCAGATAGCATTTTAGCTAGCGGACTAGCTAAATATTTTTCCGAGGAGATGCGCTGTAAGTGGGCTACCACGTGTGAGTGACGTTCTGCTGAGCCAATCACATGCCGAAGATAAGACTGAGTCGGGACTGTGTCCAATCACAGAGGATCTCCGAGTCTTCCAGTAAAGTCCGTTAAGACAGAGTGCAGCGTTGCCTTTAGCTAAAAGTTGAGTATGTGTGTAATCGGAAATCGATTTTTGTGATACACATTGTTCAGTTAAACTAATTACTTCGGGAGTTTACGTTATTATTCTGTTAAAGAATAAACTAATCAAATATAGTTTATTGTGTGTTATTACTAAAGGTGGAGGCTTGGTTAATTTTTTTTTTTTTTTTGAATTCACAAACCTGAAACGAGGCTGTAGATGGTGTTTGGGATCCGTGTGTTTATGTTCTGGTCGCAGTCTGGGTGGATGTTTTGCTGGGAGTGCTTTTGACTGAGGAGAGGTTTTCAGTTTTCACGAAGTTAGGAAAATGTTCACAAGCAGACAATAATGTAAAATCACAGAAGTTATTGCTGCGATGCTTGGTAGTTCAACTTGGTGATATGTCCGAAACTGTGTTTGTTGATATAATTAATTATCACGAGAAGTCTCAAATAAGCATTTATTTCTAGTTTAAATGCTGCAAAGTGCGAATTGTTACTGGGTGTGGGCGTGGTGCCTTTGTTGAAACTGTAGTGCCCAGCACTGCTATGAGGTTGTGGTTTATTACATCCTGTGTAGAGATTTTAATTTGAATTATGATTATGGCTTTTAACAGTTATGAAAACAAGCTAATCAGGATAAGATTACTCTTTTTTTTCATATTCATTTGAAGATTTTGTTTTGTCTTTGTAGTAAAATGAGACCAGATACAGCCTCAGGTCAACGCAATATTTTCAGAAGTAAAAGTTGCAGAAAGGATCTGTAGCATCATTAATGTTCGTGTGTGTTTATATTTGAAAGCATTTTGGTTGGTTGTTAGCTTCAGCTCTACTTAGTTCTGTGTGTGGAGACCAAGCATCTCTCCTGAGGTGTGTGAGTCTGCTGCTGTCTGGGCCTTTTTTAGGCCTCGTCTGCACCCAGAGAGATCCCACTGTGGAAGCTGTGGGCCAGCAGGTATTGACAGTTGCTCTTGCGAAACGGCCTTTGTGGTCAAAACACCCACTAGTCAGGCAACAATCAGTCCCTGTGAGCTTGACTTTTTTATGTATTTATGTAGTTTTTTTAATTGACTTTTCTTTAAAGTTAAAGGGTATCATCTATAAACAAAGAAATGTTTTTAAAGGCCATAAAAACTGGATATTTGACAAATTAATGACTTATCACAGTAAATAATTGACCAAAATCATTGTTTTTTGCTGTAATTGAGCAGCCTTGTTCCTGTGTGCTGATTTCAGAAGGTTTTAGGTTTTATCATAGATAACATTAGTCTTTGTAATGTAAAAGTGAAACTGGCTCCAAAGTTACAGAGTATTTTTTTGTTTGTTTGTTTGTTTTTCAAGTTTTGTATTAAAAAATTGATGTTCTGGTTTTATCACCTGGCAGTGTGTTTGAGATGATCAGTTAAGTCTGTTAAATGGCACAGAGGGGTTCAGACGTGGTCACAGACTTAAAAGAGGAACTGTGAACCTGTGGGGATGGTGGATATCTGGTGAATGTCACTGATTGTGGTGTTTGTGATCACTGCGGCAGATCAGTTAGAATATATGAGAGAAGATGCTTGAATGGTTTCCTGTACTTAACTGACAGGCTGTGCAGATTTTCACTTTGTGTGTATATGAATGTAGAGCACATGATAAAAAAATGTGCAGCAACTAACGATAATAAAGAGCAACATCAGCTAAAGGCAAGTCACAACAAAGAAACTGAGTTACTCCCAGGATGCTCCCACAGATGCTCCATTGATGCTAAGCGTGCTGCATTGTCTGAATGTATGCTTAACTGTCAGGCAAACAGACATAATCGTGTTTATGTTTTCCAGAGTTGAGGTCACAATAACACTCCCAAGATGACCACAGACACGCCAGCCCAAAGTGTGGGCTGCAGGGTGATGACATTCACCCCCTCCAAAGAGGAGTTCAAGGACTTTGGACGTTACATTGCCTTTATGGAGTCACAAGGAGCGCACAGAGCTGGGATGGCAAAAGTAAGTGGCTTCTGTCTTTTTGTCACTTTTTGTTTAGCAGAGCAGAGAAACGCTGCGAATGTCTTTGTACCACAGCTGTTAAAGACTTTTGAACCAAAGCACAAAGTCAGAAGCCAGTCGTTTCCTGTTCATTAGTGTTTAGAGGATCACATCTGAAAGTTTGCTCTTAGTGTGAAAACATGAACCTAACAGGAAGTTAGGTTAACTGATCGTGTTCAACGTTGACATATTCAGAGTTTTATCATCCTTTTAGTTACTTTAAATAGTCGCTTATAACATTTGTGTTGCCATATAAATGTTCTGAAGAGGCAGATGTAAGAGGAGTCTGAGACTCCTGTGCTATTGTTTGAAGCTAACGTGCCTGTAAAGTCACTCATTAAAATAACATAACTTGTGCACTGATTCATAGCCGTACTTCCTGTGTCATCTTTACATACACACAACGGTATCTGTCTACACAATTTCCATCAATTGTTAAAATATGTAAAAAAAAAAAGACTTAAGACAGGAAGATAAATGTATTTTAAATAATAATAATATCAATGATAATATGTAAAAGGGGCGAGAAATTCAGTGTGATATTAATTCCAGAAATTCACTATTTCCTTCTGCTGCTGCCCTGAGTTTCTCTCATCTGTGCTCCTTGCAGGTTATTCCTCCTAAAGGCTGGAAACCCAGAAAGACTTATGATGATATCGATGACCTGGTGATTCCCGCTCCCATCCAGCAGGTGGTTACCGGCCAGTCAGGACTATTCACACAGTACAACATCCAAAAGAAGCCCATGACTGTCCATGATTTCCGCAAGACCTCCAACATGGACAAGTCAGTTTACTCAAAGAAAGTTTGCATGAATGGGTTTCAGCGACTGTGACCTCTGCTCAGTCTTCTCTGAATATCTCTCTCTGTAGATTCTGCAGCCCACGATACGTGGATTTTGACGAGCTGGAGAGGAAGTTTTGGAAGAACCTGACCTTTAACCCTCCACTTTACGGTGCTGATGTCAGTGGAACGCTATACGATCCAGTGAGTGGTGATAGGCTGCATACATGGAACTTAAATGTATTAAATTCTGTTTGTGGTAGACAGGTGGGGTTGTTAAAAAATGTAGTTTACACATTCCTCCTGTGCCAGTGTCATTACCTGAGTATTTGTGATAAATCGTTGAGCGATAGAATCAGCTGGCTCTCAGAGAACCTCTCTTCCGGCGCATATCTTCAAGTTCAGTGTCTTGACTGCCGTCTCTGTTCTGCAGCCTCGGTGAGCTCAGAGCAAATGAAGCAGCTCTACCTGTTGCAGATTCGGACTAGTCTGGCACTCCAAGATCAGAAAGATTACCGTTCCCAGCTGGGGTCCAACGAATTGTAATCTCTCATGGAAAGAGAGAATCTGTGGAGGAACGTGTGGATAAACTTGAGGCAAACTGATGGGAAAATACAACCACATATTATACACTGGAGCTAGCTTGTTACTAGCTGCACTACTAAATTGATAAACTGGGATGCAGTTGTTCTCATAGATTAAAAAAAAGAGACTTTTATGTTCACAAATCTTTCTTCATTCCTTAGTTTTCCTGATCAGTTAAAGGTAAATCAGTTTCACACATACGGTTAGTCGTCCTGACTTGCAGCCTGTGTGAATCCTTCCTCTGCAGGATGTGACTGAATGGAACATTGGTCGTCTCAACACTATCCTGGACATTGTGGAGAATGAGAGTGGCATCAAGATCAAGGGTGTCAACACGCCCTACCTGTACTTTGGGATGTGGAAGAGCGCCTTTGCGTGGCACACAGAAGACATGGATCTATATAGCATCAACTACCTGCACTTTGGAGAGCCAAAGTCCTGGTAGGGCCACTGACAAACCTCACCTTTGTTTGAACGAATGAATATTAACACATATCTAGTTTTTGTATTTAGCAGAAGTCTGTTTGCCAAAGCAGCCAGTTTACAAAACAGTTTAGAAAAATCCTCTAAAAATGTCTTTGTTTGTTTATTTACTGTTGAAAACATTCAGTTATTGTTTCTGTTCATGTAGTTATTACTTAAAGTGAAGCAGGGATCTCATCCACCGATTGGAGCATTTTTGACTCTGGTGTAAACGTCACAATCACCTTTTTCAGTATTTCTGTACGTTTGTTACTTCTTAGGTACGTCGTCCCACCAGAGCAAGGGAAACGTCTGGAAAGGCTCGCCAAGGGTAAGTGACAGAACCCTTATTGTTGTCTTTAAGCTGCTTGATCACAGAGTCGATGCCTGAAGTGACTTCAGCTTATTATGTGTAGATGTATGAATCCAATCCAATTTTATTTATAAAGCACTTTAAAATACCCAGCACAGGAGCAAAGTGCTGTACAGAAAATAAGTTAAAACAGAAAACAGCAAAATAAATAAATAAAACACATAAAACATCAAATTAAAACAAAAACAAGATAAAACGGCATCGAATCAGCTAAAAACAACTGAAATAAAAATAAAAACCAACATCTCACGTGGTGTCAAAGGTCAGGGTAAAGAGGCGGGTTTTCAAGAGTGACTTAAAAACAGATAAAGAAGTGGCCTGTCTGAGCTCTAAAGGAAGCTCGTTCCACAGTTTGGAGCTGCTACAGCAAAAGCACGATCTCCTCTAAGTTTACGCCCAGTCCTGGGTACATGCAGGAGCAGCTGATCAGCTGACCTGAGAGAGCGGGTGGGTGTATGAGGCTGTAGCAGCTCAGAGAGATAAGATGGAGCTAGGCCATGGAGAGCTTTAAAAGTAAATAAAAGAATTTTAAAATGAATCCTAAAAGAAACGGCAGCTAAACCAGGGGAAATGTGCTCAAACTTTCGAGTGCCAGTTAAAAGACAAGCTGCGGCATTTTGAGTAATGTATGATGCGCTGACCCCAATATAAAGTGCATTACAGTAATGCAGCCGAGTGCTAACAAAGGCGTGGATCGCTGTCTCAAAGTGCTGCCGCAAAAGAATTGGCTTTATTTTTGCAGCTGCCTGAGCTGAAAGAAGCTAGATTTTACCACTGCCGTATGAAAGGGGAAGTCCAGTGTACACTCAGAAAGCACCCCAGAGACTGTAACGGCAGTGATGTTTACATATCCCACATAACTGTTTTACACTAAACCATTTAAATAAAAAGAGCCAAAGAGGCCCAACTGCACCACTGCTGATGAGATCCTGTTTCCAGGTTTCTTTCCAGGTAACGTCCAGGGCTGTGAAGCCTTCCTGCGCCACAAGATGACTTTAATTTCACCATTCATCCTGAAAAAATATGGCATACCATTTGAAAAGGTAATCTTTTATTTAATTTGCATCGTCTTACATGCAACACTAAATGGTGATGAACAGATAAGCAGAAAAAATCAAATAAAACATTCATCTTATACTGATCTGTGTTGTTCTCGACTCAGGTCACTCAGGAGGCCGGGCAGTTCATCGTGACGTTCCCGTTTGGTTATCACGCTGGTTTCAACCACGGCTTCAACTGCGCCGAGTCAACTAATTTTGCCACTCAACGATGGATCGATTACGGCAAACAAGCAACGCTGGTACATAACGACGTTTGAACGGCACTGAGTATAACTCCACAGCTGGTTTATTTATAGTGAAGTGAATTCTTATCAACTTCGTAGTGTGTTAAGAGTGTTTTCCTCTCAGTGTTCATGCCGGCAGGACATGGTGAAGATCTCCATGGACGTATTTGTACGCAAGTTTCAACCTGAACGTTACAAGCTGTGGAAGGCAGGGAAAGACAACGCTCCCATCGACCACTCCAAGCCCACGCCGGAGGCCGCCGAGTTTCTGAAAGAAGACAAAAAGATCGGACCTTCAAAGGAGAGTCCCGCTGAGGTGCCATCCGAGGAGCCCAACACTGCTGTCCAGGAGGACAAAAGGTCTGATTTATAGTCACTGCTAACCCACTGCTCCTATATTCACGGAGTTTTCTGATACGGATGTGAACCGGTCGTAATAAATCATTGTTAAATGCTCATAAAATCTTTACCCAATTTTAAGTACAATAACAATAATCAGCTAAAGCTAATTAGTTGAATTAAAACATGCATCCACCATAAAGATGAAAATTTGAGTCACTGCAGATTTGCAGATGTTCTCAGCTTAAAGATTGCAGTGATTCAGACTGTTTCCAGTACAGAGGTGGTTCTGTCTCCACTCAGAGGAGCAGCACTGACACAAATCTCTTTAGACTCTGCCAGAAGTGATTGAGCATCGGCTGTGACAGATTCTGTGCTTTGCTCTCACATGTCAGCCTCACTCGGAGTTGTTTGTTTGTTCTCGGCAGTCTTTGAGAAACACGGTTTAGTTTTGAGTCCTGTCCAACATGTCTTCGATTTGCTCTCCCACGTATCAGTCCAGAGCCTCACACTGGGACTAAATGTCAGCTTGAAGCTGTCAAAGCCTCTGAAGATGTCAAACCTGAGCTGCCAGTGGTGGAGGTGGAGCCAAAGGAGGTGGAGGTGGAGCCAAAGGAGGTGGAGGTGGAGCCAAAGAAGGCCAAGCTGTCACGTAAGGAGTCTCCAACTAAAGTGACCAGCAAGGCAGAAAAAGGTACCTCACACTTCACACCAATGTTCCCTCGAACACACAAACTCCCTGAGCCGACACTTGGACCACTGTGAGCAACAGCAGACGTGCACTGTGCTCACGCCAGCATCCAAGTTTATTAAAAGAATCAAATTACAGCGTTTATGTTAAACTACTTTTAATTAACTGCTTCAGCCCACTTACAATGAAATTTTAAAGACATCTTGTTGATGACCTGTGCAGCATGTTAACACTATTGGAAGTAAAAATAAGTTGAATGTGTGAAATAAAGTGAAGATTATAAAAAGACTCTGTGGCACACTGAACCAATGTCCTGTAAAAGTTTGGGGGCAAAGTGCTAGTCTGTGTATCTCAATGAATCTCTTTCAGACACAGTGAAAGTCAAGGAGGTGAAGAAGGAGAAAGGGACCAAACCCCAGCCTAAAGCTCAGTCCAAAGCCAATGCCAAGAAAACTTCAAACAGACGAAGTCCGCTGAAAAAAGAGAAGAACTGCGTGGTGGCTATGGAGGTCTTTCCTCCCGAGCCCACTGAGAACCAGGTGGTTTCTCTGGGCGCTGAGGAGATCGCTGGAAGCGAGGAGCCTCCACTGGACAACAGCTGCAGCAAAGTGTTTCAGAGGACGCTGAGTCCCGCAGACGTCCTGCACGTCCACAGCTACGCCAAAGGAGACTACGGCGACGGAGAAGTGCTGTCCAGAGAGGAGAAGACGAGTGAGGATAGCGACCATGAAACCGAGGAGGACAACTGTCATGTTGGCAAAGCAGTGAGTGGACATGTATTTAACATTGTAAGTTACCCACTGCTGTAGTTTTTGCACTTTTCTGGCCTTGTCATTCCAAGATGTGTGATCTTTGTACTGTTCTAAACATTTTCTCCAGTCTTTGGTTCGTGTGTTTGTCCAGATGCATACATGCAGCCATCAACACTCTTTGCTACTTTCCACGACTTTGAACATTGAATAACTGCATTACTTTAACTATACCATCGCTAACTAAGAATTCTGCTGCAGCCCAGTCTAGTCATCTAGTGGTGTGTAAGCCTTTTTTACTTTCATGCTCAGATATTATTAATATAAAAACACCCTAAAATGATGAAGGCGCAGGCCTCTGGAGGAGAATGATGCATATATGGTGCAAACATGATCAACTTCAAACTAGCTGTGTGGCCTTTTGAAAATGCTGTTTCTCTCCAGCAGGTGGCAAAAGCGATGGCAGGAGTTCGAGAGTTTGAGACTGACCTTGGGCAGCTTCCAGGACACCATCCACTCATAAAAGACGGCATGAGTGATGAAGGTGTGTCTGAACACTTTAAGGTCCCATTATCTGCATGTAGTTTATATTTGAGAGGTAATTAAGCCACCTTTGACTTCAAAGCCAGTAACAGAATTAGATTAGTGAAACTAAACAAACCAGGCCTCTAATGTCATTCCTAATGCTGTTTTAGCTAAATGTGTTGTCTTTGCTTTTTGTGCCTCAGAGACTCCAGAAGAGCCGCCCCCAGTGGAGGCAGGGGGTGTGGAGGGTGAGGGCTGGGCCAAGCCTCTGACTCACCTGTGGCAAAGCAGGCCACCCAACCTGAAGAAAGAGAGGGAGTACAACCAGCGAATAGGCTCCAAGCCTCCATACTGCTCCATCTGTTTGCTCTTCCACACGTACCACCAGGTAATTCGCAGCAGAGCAGACCTGCTCCTCACCAGTCCACCGAGACAAAACCAGATATGGTACAAGCCCCCGCAGCATCTGAACATGCAAGTAATATAGTGTCCTTTGGTGAGATAAGCCAAGCCAGGTGAGGTTTGCTAAAAGGGATTTTTTTGAGAACAGTTGCATCATGGGAAGTTTACACTGTTTTAATTGGTCCAGACTGTATCTTCTGATACATCAGAGCACAGAGTAAATCCAGCCTCACGGCAACTTCATTTACCAGAATCAGAATGGGTTTAATTCCAAATGTTGAGCAGGTTTACAACATTAGGAAATTGCTGCGGTGCTTCAGTGCAAACATAGTGTCATAAATAGCACTTAAATAGACATGAAAAAATAAAAGTAGGAATAAGAATTAAGAGTGCTACGTAGAAAGATATGTGCATGAGTGCAGGTGGTGATCAGTGCAAACATGGAATGATGCAGTGACACAGCGTAGGGTCATGTGTTAGTGGCGGGGACAGTCATGTGGTTATTGTTCATGTGTCCTACAGCAGAGGGGAAGAAACTGTTCTTATGGCGAGAGGTTCTGGTGTGAATGGACCGGAGCCTCCTGCCTGAGGGGAGCAGGTCAAACAGACTGTGTCCAGGGTGAGAAGGGTCAGCTGAGATCCGAGCTGCACGCCGCAGTGTCCTGGAGGTGTACAGGTCCTGCAGAGATGGGAGTCTGCAGCCAATCACCTTCTCAGCAGAGCGCACAACACGCTGCAGACTCTGTTTGTCCCTGACTGCATCTACATGAATTCAATGAATGTACTTGGTAGTGTCGGGCCATATGTAAAGATTTCCCACCGACACCCGTCAGCCCAATAATCGACGATGGGCGATACATTCGCGCACACGCAGACTTTTTGATGGGCAATGTAATCATGCACGGACTGATTTGCCCGTTTACAACACAGAAGTTCAAACATGGACGAACTAATTTCCCCCCAAAATTAGGGCTGCCGTTGATATGTTCGTGCAGTCCAACCCTCGTACTTGGCATTGATCCTCTTTATGGCTGTTCGTGCAAACTTGAACAGACTCCAGATTTTCCATGTTAAACAAAAGTCCGTCATCTGTGAAATCTTCAAACGTTCCATTCGTAGACTGAATGTCGTGTCATATCATCTATATTTACCTTTTTCCTCAACTATTTTCCCTTCTTTCATCCTACAAACATCTCATCTTCAGTACTGGTTTCCAGTCTGCTAATATTAGCGCTGTACCTTAATGTGTGACTGTTTTGCTTCTTAGATGTTTGATTGATCTTGAATATGGAGCGACTCCAAAAATAGTATTTTTGACAGCTAATCAGGGCGCGTAAGATTACGGAGCATTTAAACCTCTGCGGCTGAAGATGAAAGCAGTAAATTGTGTGTTTCGAGAGACAAACAGCAACTCTTAACAGAGTCCACATGTGTTTGTGTTTGTTGTGACTGCTGTCAGACTGAGTGTGCGCACAGCATCGACACGCACGTGGTGGTGGCCGGGGAGCGGATGCGAACCAAACCTCTGATTCCTGAGATGTGTTTCACCACCACCACAGAGGACGACGCTGAGTGTGAAGAGCAACCGGTCACTCCTCGTCTGGAAGAAGATGGAACCAGTCTCCTCATCAGCTGCTCACAGTGCAGCGTGAGAGTTCATGCATGTCAGTACACGCATGTGCGCCTGCACACACACGCACTCTTCAAGTAGGAGTGTTAGTTTATATCTAACCTAGCCTTGTTTGACATGTGAGTGTTTTCATCAGAGGCTTTTCCTGCTTTAAAACGAGTCTTTAAGTGTGACCACTATACGCACAAATGATGTTTCAGCGAGAAGAAGAATTTTTGTTTCAAAATAGAGTTTATCAAAATGACCAGAGAACAACGAGGAATTAAATTCAAAGAACAAAATAAATATGAAGTCTTTTACGCTCCTGAGTAATCATTTCATTACGAGTTTGAACCGATGCAAAGGCCAAACAAAACAGAGGACATTTCATACACAGCATTTATCATATCATCAGTTATTAATCATGTTATTAGAAGTGTTTTACTACAAAAATGGAATCATTAAAGCTTTTCATAGTTCTTCAGTGTTTCACTGACGTCTCAAAGTTTGCATTTCTATCTTCCAGCCTGTTACGGTGTCGATCCAGCCAGTGTGAACAAGGAGTGGAAGTGTGCACGCTGCAAGGCCAACGCCATGACTGAGGTCAGCCAATAATTGTGGCTGTTTTTACTCTTTATCGAGCCGTGCAAGTTAGCATGAATCCAGTTGGTAGTCAAAGGATTTGTTTCCTAACGGCTTCTAAAAGTGGAACTGTCCGTCCTGCTTCTTCACAAGTCCCACATTCCAAATCATGAAAAGATATTTTACACAATCACTATTTGCACCATTAACGTGTAACATGAATTACATTAATTAATTAACATGTAGTGTTTTTTTAAGGGTGTTGAATTATATTAATTTAGTAGATGTGATGATTTTACAGTTACCTGTTTTCTACACCAGAGAGAAGAAAAACGGATCATTTGATACCGTTGGAGTTACAAGCAAAAGATTACTTGCCTAAAACAATCAGATACATTAAATGCTACATCAGTTTATAATTAGCTCACATCATTATAATGTACTGATATGCACCACTGCATGAAACACATTATAGAGACTCGAAGGAGAGACTGCTTTGAGTCCATTAGATTTATACTCTAACACTTTGGTAGTGCAGGGTTACTGAATGAAGAAAGGATTAGGCTACTAATTACTATTTATGAATACAACACACACACACACACACACACACACACACACACACACACACAAATAAAGCAGTCAATGAGCTTGACTGCTTTCAGGGGGGTGATATCTCCCCCCTAACCCGTCATCCTGGCTCCCCGTTGCCGTCCCGTCCCCAGGCATGGACGATATATAGACAGAGGGAGATGGAGTATTTGTTGTTTATTCATCAGGATTGAAATATTTCTGCCTACATGTGTGGTTGTCATGTTTGATCATGTGATTAAACACTGAATTAACTGCCTCGTTCATCACAGTTTAGAAAATAAATTCAGTGTTTCAAAAATTCATCGCGGAGAGGAAGAAGTGTGTGTGCAGTCGTTTTCAGGTTTGCACCTTTTCTTGAGCTCTGCTGTGACAGAACCTGAAACTGCTGCAGGCTGACTTCATCACAACTGTGTGAACTTAACGTGACTTGACTGTAACAGATGTTCATTAATATGTAAAAGACGAATACTTAAGCTGTAATGTGACAGTGAGGACCTTAAACAGATCCATTGGGTCCCTAATTTTACCTCCCACGTGTTTGAATAAACTTTTAGATCAGACACATTGTGTTTGACATCTCCAACCACATCATAGATGTTGGTCCTTAAACATTGATTTATTAAATCCATATTTAGATGTTAGCTACCAAATGTTCTGTTTTGATCATCTCGCTCTTTTTTTTTTTTTTTTGTAGAATTGCTGCCTGTGTTCATTGAGGGGCGGAGCTTTGCAGAAAGCCAACAATAACAAGTAAGTCATCTAAGATACATTAGTGAGTGAGCACATCTGATCATGTGGTGCATCTCGAGATTAAATTCTGTTCTTAGAGACAGAAATCCTCTTGTTTTATTTTCCTCTCTTTCTGTCAGGTAGCTTTTACCAGCCACATGAGATCTCTGTCTCCGCAAGAAGTTGAATATAATTCAGGGCCTGGCCAAGAAGCCAGGTGGTAGGAAATCATGAAATTGGAAGGATAAGAGCGTGCATGTTAGCAGGAACTGAAAGATAAATTCAAGGGGATTATTCTTGAGTAAATCAGGTGGGGATTTTGTCAGTCTGTGAGACGGTTATTTTAAAAAAGAAAACATTAAAATGTTAAAATGAGTTGCTATCTTGGTGCCTGGAGGCCCTTATTATATCTAGACGGCCTGCAAGTAAAGTGTAAGTGGGGAAACGTGGGTGTGATTCAGTAATGGGCTTGACTTCATTGTTTTGTGTGATGATGCGCACAAAATTGACTCCCCTGCCATCTGATTCATTTTGCTGTATCTTTGCTTGGATAATTAGAACCATAAAAACAGATGAAGAAAACAAACAACATCAAACTGCTGCTGCCTGTGGTCGGGTGTGACCTCTTTGTGGGGGTGTGTTTGTGTGTTGCAGGTGGGTACACGTGCTGTGTGCGGTTGCTGTGCTGGAGGCACGCTTTGTCAACATCACAGAAAGAAGTCCTGTGGACTTGAGTGGGATCCCACTGCAGAGATTCAAACTGGTAAGTTCACATTTTTATGAAGAAGGAAATTCGAGTCTGAAAGCTGCTAATTAGAGTGAAAGTGCGGCCTCCAAACGAACAACGTGAACAAAACAAAGATACCAGCACGTACAAATAATTGTCACGAACAGAGAGAGAAGCTGAAATCTCCAGTCTAAGCTGCAGTTCTTCCCATTGTTGCCACCTGCTCCCTCCACGTGGTCCCCATTTGGGCCAGCTCCTCTCCTGGCTGGCCCAGTACTGGGTCGGGCGTGGCCCCATCCTGAGTTTTGGCACCCCTGTAAACGACCCACAGCAGACCTGCCCACACATTCATGCTTTTCAGCATTTACTTTTATTTGCACGGTTGCTGTGACACACAGATGGCTGCAGCTTTGCAGCCACACACACTAATGCTGGGCTCACACTCTGCGATTTTTGGCCCATTTTGAGCCCATTTTTGAGTCGTGCGACCGTTTTGGTGATCGGCCCGATTTTGGCCTTCATCGTGCGTCGTGTAGTATACGTGTGGGTAACGAGACGCGATTAACACCTCACGACCAGCTCCCGATCATCAATCGCTTGGTCGCGACCGTCGTGAGGGTGTCACCGCAGCTTCTCACACTGCGCACGCGCAAACACAAATGTCAGCGAAAAAGACGGCGCAGCACGGCAGTGCAGCGTGTGATCTGGACACAAGCGACGGAGGCACAACTTGTAGAACTATGGCTCACCCGAGCCTTTTCAATGTGGCCTCACAAAATCATCACGACCACAACAACCATGAAAATAGTTGGATCTACATGCTGCTCAGTCACAGCTGATCATGTTTTTCATTAGCAATTTAGCAAAGTTGATGGTGGTGTGTCTGTGTGAGTGAAAGACGGAGAGGGAGAGAGCGACAGATTTTGTTATAACCTTCATGTTATGGACGCACAGTGTGAGCACTCAGGTCGCATCAGAGCATCGGGCCGTATAGTGTGAGACCTGCGTCGTGACCTATGAACTTCTAACCCCTGCGAGTCAATCGTGCAGTTTGAGCAGGAGCTGAATAACGCGACTGAAAAAATCGCACAGTGTCTGCCCAGCTTAACAACATTGACAACAGACAGGACCCAGTACAGACTTTAAGCTGGCCAGGTGTGACTGCGGATGCCGCTCAGGTGCGTCCGCCTCCCCTGCAGCGGCACTGCAGACCACGCCCCCCCACAGTCATGATGCAGGTAGATACAGTACAGTTGTTCGAGATAGCAGAAAAACAGCTGTGTTACGGTTAAAATATCTTAGATTTCCTGACAGTGTAGCTCCTAACATGATGGCACATAAGATGAACTCTGTATGTTGGTAGTAGTGCTTTCATGTCACCTGCTCAGCGTCGCTTTGTTATCAACCAATTTACTGATTTTAGGATATTATGTGAACCAAGATACTAGGGGGGACTAATTTTATGGCGTACTTGCAGACAGTTCCTGCTGTTAAATACCAAGTACAGGGGAGCTTCTAGTAACACGACAGTGTCCCTGATGTGGCCGTAACTGTTTGTTCATATGTTTGAAATGGAAATGTGTGAAAGAAGAGGGAAGATCTTGGAGATGAGTTACCAGGTACATTTAGTACTTGGTATGAGGGCAGTTTGTTGCTTGAAGTTTTGTTAATAAAAAATAATTTTCTTTCACTTCAAACAGAAATGTTACTACTGTAAGAAGCGGATGAAGAAGGCGTCCGGCTGTTGCGTGCAGTGCTCTCACGGGCGCTGCCCCACCGCCTATCACCCCACCTGTGCGCAGGCCGCCGGGGTGCTGATGCAGCCAGATGAATGGCCGTTTGTGGTACACGTTACCTGCTGTCGACACAAAGGTCCCGCTCAGATTGAGGTAAAAAACAAACGAACGTTATTTTATATCCCAAACTTCCCCAAATATCAGATTTATGAAGCCGTTTGCAGTCGCACGCATAAAAATACTTTTTTCCCTTTGACAGCGCAATAAGGCAGCCATGCACGAGCTGACCGTGGGACAGAAGGTCATATGCAAGCACAAGAATGGGCGCTACTACCAGTGTGACGTGGTGCAGCTGTCCAAAGAGACGTTCTACGAGGTCAACTTTGACGATGGTTCTTTTAGCGATAACCTTTTCCCCGAGGACATCGTGGTACGTTCCACTGCCTTCTACATCTTTTCATTTTGTAAAGAACACAAAGTGGTTAAACATACTCTCAGGGAGTGGTCTCTTTAATAAAGGAGACCACACAGAATTTAAATAAACTTAATGTGAGGGAATGTCGATCAGCTGTCTCCAATAAGCTGCCTGCTGGTGTGGAGAGGCTGAGCCGCCCTCTTCACAACCTGACTCGCTGCAGCGATGGCGTCCCATTACTGTACCGCGCTCAGAGCCAGTGAGCCGTTAGCTCGTTCACAGGTGTTTGTAAAGGCTGGTTTCATGTGGCAAAGGGACCCAGTGTCCATATATTGTGTATCCTTGTAAACAAGCCAAGATGTCGACTTTGCACAGCAGTTAGTTGGCAGTAACATCCCAGCGTCAAAACAGTGAGTCGCAGAGATTAGCTAACAGCTTTAGCTTAAAACCGGCAAAGCTGAAACTGTTTAAAGGAAGTTAACGTAAAAAAACCTTAAATTCAGAAATGTTGCCAGTGTAATACAGTGGTGTGGTCATGATGAAGATGATGAAGACGCTGGGCAGCCTCCTGGTTAGCCTGTGGAGCAACAAGCACTCGTTGTGAGACTGTGAAGCTGGTATGAGCCATGAATATGAAGCAAACTGTGCTGGATGTCAAAGGCGACGCTCGTGTGTTTGCTTTCTTTTAGCAGACATTTGTTCAGACGTGTAAATGCACGTCGACACCCTGAGTTATCCACAGCGTGTGTTTCAGTGCAGTACACGGCAGCGGTTTAACCCTGCACTATATTTGGGATATTTTCACAGCTTGTCCCTGCAGGCAGACACTTCATCCACCTGTGCTCGCCTTAAAGCCACCACACAGTCATGTTACACAGCAGTTCCTGATTATAAGCCTCTGGAGTAATCCAAACATCATGTAGTGCTTCACACGTGACCCGAGCATCAGAACAGCTGACACTGCCATATTTCATGTCAGGTTGCATCAGATATTTATCCTCCTTTCACGTTTCTTTGAACTTGGTTTGTTTTTTGCCTGTTAGAACCGAGACTGCGCTCAGCTTGGACCACCGCCGCAGGGTGAGGTGGTTCAGGTGAGATGGACGGACGGCCTGGTGTACGGGGCCAAGTTTGTGGCAGCTCACGTCATTCAAATGTACCTGGTAAGATTTTTTTGTCTTCTTTCTCCAGTTTTTAATCATGTAAAGAAAAAACTCTTCAGCGTGTAACAGCAGAGACGGGCACGCAGGCGGGAACCATTTCTGACTTCCAGTAAGGAAGGCTGCGTTCGCTGGCGAGCACATCTCCTTCATGCCTCTGATTGGGGAATATTTTCAGAGTATGTTGGACGCGTAGTAAGAAATCAAAATGCTTCACAGCTTCACATAAAATGAGTCACCTGCTCGGCTTTAAAGTTCAGTCGTCTTCTGGAAACTTCTAGTAAATCAGCAGCAGATTGCAAAGACGTTCAACAAGCTGAATGTTGTTATCTGTTTGTGTCCTGACTCAATGTTTCTGGACTGCAGGTGGAATTTGAGGACGGATCACAACTAACAGCCAAGAGAGATGATGTCTACAGTCTGGATGAAGAACTCCCCAAGAGAGTTAAAACCAGACTGGTACGTTCTCCCGTCTGTCCCATTCAGTGTTCCTTTCAGTTTACTTGGAAGTTCATCAAAATGAAGAAGCACTTTCAGTGACGGTACCATCTCTTTACAGTCGAAAGCATCGGACATGAGGTTCGACGGGATCTTCGAGGAGAAGGAAATCATTCAGGAGTCAAAGAGACAGAGAGTAATCAACTCCCGTTACAGGGGGGACTACATCGAGCCTGTGATCTACAGAGCCATCATGGAGTAACGGCCACTTCCTGTCTGCCCACCCACTCACCAGCAGCACTGACAGACTGAACTGTGCTCACTGTACCTTAACTTAGCAGCTAGCCGCAGAGAGAGTGTAGCTCCAGATGACTTCCTTCAGGACCCGCTTTGGACTGTTCTCTTTTTTCCTCTCCTGTCTGTAAGTCGAGGAAACTGCAGTATTGTTTCATTCAGTTTTTTCCACGCAAGTCCACAGACGGGCTGAATCCACGCCCGGCAGCACGCATCAGAAGGAAGCAATACAACAAAAAGCATTACATCAGTCAAGTAGCATTTTGACACAAAGATGTCAATTTAAAAAAAATGAGGTTTTGAATCTGCTCTAAACATTTCAGTCTCCTTAGTGTTGATCTAAGCTTAAAGCAAACTCAGCTTTATTTCATTTTGTCCTTTACCATTAGTGCCTGTGATACACTGAGCCCGGCAAGTAACAGGTCCGCAACTTTTTATACGCTCGGATTTACAGTTTCTGACTGTCTGAGTTCGTTAGAACGACCAGCATTGTCCAAAATGTTCACTCTTAGATTTCACTTGATGATTTACTACCCTACACTCGACTGTTGTAGCACAGGAACAAACACGCCTGACTGCAGATCCTGTGTTTGCCACTGGTCCAGTTCTCTTCTCTACAGTAGAGAAAAACCAAAACACTCAACTGTTCCAACAGTTGGACTTACTGAAGGAAGGCGTGTGGAAGGGGCTGGTGCTATATGTGCACGCCACGATTTCCTTCACAGAAATATTTCCCCAGTTACTGGTTCTTAAATATGTGGTAGCGTCACTGAAGCCAGGGCCACAGCAGTAAGGCAGGCAGCTTCTGAGGGGGGAGGCTGAGCACTTCCTGCTCACACTGAGAACGAGCATCACAGACAGACTTTTATGGAGATGTTTAACATTAAGTGCAGAAATCTTCCATTTTTGCTGACAGCAGCAGCTTCTTTCAGGGTTTTTGTGTTTAGAGTTGAAACTATTGCAAAACGATTGTATTTTCAGAGTCAGCTGACGGCTCACACCTGCTGTTAGCTGCAGCAGTGGAAACGCAGAGACATCAAACATCTTAACGTTTACAGTTAATTATTTAAGGAGTCGGATCGAAGAGCTGAATTAACTTTATTCTTCTTCTACCAGTTACTCAAAGGATCAGTTGGTTAACTGATTGAGCTTTTAAAAACTTTACCCCTGAAACTTGCCGGGTTTCAAACTTTGAGGAGGTTAGACTGAAATACTGCCACGCTAATCTAATTGAACACAACTTGCTTGCACGCAGCAGCGCCACAGTGTTACAGAATGAACGGCACCCCCTACTTCACTAAAAGTGGATCAACTTCATAAGAATGTGCAAATTTGCCACAAACCATCAGACTTCCAGCTGGTGAGGCTCATGTACTACCACAGATTGTGGTCAGAGGAAACCATTTGTTTCCTTAAATACGTTTCAAAGATGCAGGAGTGACGTTGAAGAGTCGGGACAGTTCCCAACCTTAGAAGGTTCTTCAAGCTGTCCTGATGGTATTTTTAAAGGTTTAGAGAAACTGTTGATCTGTGACGTCTGTGACAGAAGCCTGAACCGAGGCAAATGTTCACTTTAACAAGCAGGTGATCAGACCTCGCTGACCGCCAGATTTCTTACTCGGGGCTACATTGTTGCATAATGTAATTCATCACTCGTTAACAAGCTAAACTAGCCAATCGGTTGATCTTCTTCCATTTGGCATCCACAGATGTAAATGATTTGCAGAGTTGGAGAATTAAATTTCCCAATAATGACATTTGGAAAAATCCCCAACCCCCCTTTAACCCAATAGAAACAGGAGTCTATTAAGCCACAGTGCAGGTTACACAGTTACTCTCACTGGCAAACCTTCCAGCACATCTGGACTGGTGTTCAGTCCAACGACACTCTGATCACCTCTTTGTCAGGTGATCTTGTTACAAGGAGATTCTTTTAAACAGCAACCTCAGTGTTTATCTGTAGTGCAGCTGGAACGCCCGAGTTTCTGTACCGAGACTTAATCAGTACCAACAAAAACTTTGCCTTAAATCTGTCAATAACCTGTATTTCTACTCTGATCAGACGACTCCTAATCTGACGGGTTTTAGACACAGTGAGCATTTTTATGGCGTTTCGAGTTCAGTAACAGCAGTAAACTAAACGTTTTCCACTACAAGTACTGGGGGACAAATAAATAACATATCAGTGAAGTCTGTTGATTCTCCAAAGAGCCTCTTCCTGTGGGTAGACTTTGGTTTCATTGGACTGCAGCTGGTAGTCCTCGTTCAGCTCTAACATCCTCAGTGAGCTTGATGTAGTGGCACATGAACCAGCACACCTTCTACTGGTTCTGGTGTCCCTTCAGCTTGCAGTAGGTCGTCAGCAGCTGCAGTCCAACAGCAAAGCTGGAGTCTGTCAGCAGGGTGACATCCTCTGTGGAGGAGCAGCGCACTGATATTTAGTACAACAAGGACCTGTGAAGGCGTCAGGAAGGGAAAGCAAGATGAACGGTAGCAGCTGAACTTCTTATAAGGGCGAGAGGACTGTCCCAGTACATGTGGCAAGAAAATAAATTCAATGCTTAAATTTGTCAATAAATATACTTGAGCAACACGACCACGTAAAGTTTGTATGTGGAAAAGACTAATAAGTGTAATATTTCAGAGTTCAGAGGATTTTACTTTGATGCTGTTTGAAAGAATCTCCTTGTAACTTTTCCCAGCATTCCCGGCTGCAGGGATACAGAAACTGATGACCTATTTCTCTTTGGGAGCGGTGCCATCTAACTCACTGAAATTGCCTCCTTGTCATTAACTGCATTCCTTCACATTTAGCAGAACTGAAATTCGCTTTTTCATGTTTTTACCTGCCTATTTATTAAAGGTGCTTTGAGAAAGCAGCCTCTGCGTTAATAAGAGTCTGCAGTGACCCTGCAGCCGTCGAGGTTGCCGATGTATGTTCTATTTTTTCTACACTATAGAGATGAATTTTAAAGAGTCCATTTGGATTTTTAATGCGCTTTGTTTCCTCTCTCTCCTACTGAAAACTGTGCTTTGCACTTTTATTTAAATTTGCGAGGACATTTGAACAGCTGTGTGCTAAATTTGTTAATGTTTAAGAATGTTAATTGTACATTTATAAGATGTCTTATGGATTGTGTGCTCCCCTCCTCCTCCCGGCCGAGCCTCGGGCGTCACAGAGTCCGTCTCCATCAGGCCGGTGCAGAATGAATTTGTTTCATTCAGAAACTATCAAAAGAGTTTTACGAGAGCGAGTGGGGACGGGATTTTCTTTCAATTCTATTTTGTTGTTGTTTTGTAAAAGCTGTTCTGTGTAAATGTCATTTTAAGATGTTACCTGTCGACACAGGAGAGACCGGTCCACTCTCGTCGTCTCCTCTTGAAGGAAAATATGAAAATACTTCCAGATTATCATCGAAACATTTTGTAAAAAGTCATGTGTTCGTTTCAGTAAAGAAATCTGCTTAAGCACCAGTTGTCTGTCTTGATCTTATCCATATAATTGAGGTAAGCCGTTTCCTGTTTCATTACTAAATGACTTCCCCTTCACTCTTGCTGCTGTCCTTCTGTCACAAATCGCTTCCAATACTCATCTCTGAGTTTGCAGATGTAACTGTCTTTGTGCTGAACCATCCCATGACCCAACAACTTTCACTTAAGTTCAGACTCAAATTTTAAAGCCTGAAGGTCCTCGGGCAGCTTCCTGTCCTGTGATGTAAGGACGTTTATGTTAATATCAGAGCCTGGTTATTATAGTTAAATAAAAACTACTACTACTAAAAGTAACTAAAATAAAGTATTTTGAATATTGTAGCATAGTATAATACCTGCACTGGTTTTCCTTATTTTGCCTCTGATATATGCCCTCCTTACAGTAATAATCACAGAGACTGGAACTAATAAAAACTGAAGTAAAACTAAACAGTTTCAAATAAAATCCACTCTAGAAATTAACTGAAACTAAAAAAAGTCAAATAAAATTACTAATTAGAAAATAAATTTAACTCAGAGGTGTAAGAGTGCAAAAACATGCTGGCATGTCATATTATACCAACATATGTTTAAAGGTGCTCAGTGTGAGTGAGATTGCAGCTCATCAGATTTGGCTTTTTGAGATTTGAAGCGAATTCATTGCGTTGGAAGGGCACTTTCATGTAATACCAACTTGAGCCACAAGAGGGTGCAACTGCTCAATGTTGCGTCCAGTCAGTCTGAGTCCATGCGCGGCTCCACCTCTGTGGAAATACCGCGCATGAGGGAAAAATACTGTAACCGAGGACAAAGGTACCGAATAAAAGGGGCAAAGAAATAAACTGATAATTTGTTACATTAATTAAACATAGTTTTCCCAGTTATTTCCAGACGGCACTTACAACACATCCTGCTGATATCCCCGCTGCACATGAGACTGCAAACAATCCAGGTCTCAGCACAGCTGGGAATCAGCGCTATGTGTTGATGTTAAAGGAAGTGGCACAAACAAAAAGAGAGGTTAGTCCTCACACGGCTCCGTCTCAAGCATTAACCGCCTTTACGGCTGCACGGACCAAAACAAAATTACAAATCAATGAAAAGAACGACAAAAGGACAGAAGCAGCACAACAACAGCTGAAAAACAACATTATGGTTTAAAATGTTACCAAATAAAATATCCGTTTTATTAAACCATTCAAAAATCACAGAACTAAAACAAACAAATATACCAACGATCGGTTTCCCTGCGCGCGGTCGATCAATTCCTCCATTAAAACTCGTGGTCACACTAAAGAAGTCCAACAACACGCATTAAAAATCGGCACCTACAATAATAAATGATCCAAACGAAATGGCAAAAGTCTCTCACCGAACAATACACCCACTCGCGTTAATCGCCTCTGGGTTTTTCCACAGAAGAGCGCCGACCTCACCCCACGCACCCACTCTGCCAATCACCTGGCAGAGAGCAGCGAACTGCCAGGTGACACTTACAATACATACTAGTGGGTTTTGTTGTTGTTGCTGTTTTTAAATCTATTATTATTTCTGATATATAATTACTCACTTACAACCTCAGACGCAGCGTTGACTCAGAGAAAAGCTTCTTCGGACTCACACTGTGGTGTGTTTGGACTGTGACACATCTGTCGCCTCTGCAGAGTGAATCTGAACTCAGTTTCATAACACTTATTGGCAACCAGCCTATTTTAAGCCAACACTTCTTTTATTTTTTAACTTTCTGGAAAAGCCTAAAAGATGTATATATTTTACAGATTTTATTTATTTACAGGTTTGTGTCAAATGTATTTGTTTGACCTTTTTATTGCTGCCGTTTTGCACAGTTGTTTAGGTTTGTTTGTGTCATTCTTACAGGTATGTGCGTTTGTGTTGTGGGCTTTGGGTTAAACTGGCCAAATTTTATCCACCACTGCCCAGCTGATAGCTCACTCTTCTTCCCCTTTGACCATCGTGATAATAAAACAAATGCTTAATTCATTTTTAGTGTCCATAACTACTGTCTTTAACTTCTGTTTCACCTGATCATCAATGGTAGTTCTTTTCTACTCTCTTTGGCCACAACATGGCGCTGTTACACATCAAATTTGATTCAGTCCTGATCAAACATTAAAGACCACTTGAAAAATGGCAACAAAACATTAATAAATAGATCATATTTTGCATGGTTTGATCTTAACAAGGTTCCAAGTAGAGCTTAAACACGCAACAAGAAGAAATGAGAGTGAGACAAAACATTTTTTGCGCATGACATCATGACCAGCAGCTTTACAGCTGTGGCTCCAGCAAACATCAGCTGATACTAGAAATTAATATTAAATCAATTCTAACAACAGCTGATCAAGCTTAATGCTGTTGTTTAGCGCAACATCAGCTGGTTTCCTCTTTCTGGCGCAAAGTGGGCGATAAACAAACAAGAGAGAAAAGCCGATCAGCTGATCATTGATCAGTTTCATGATTGAAGTAGAAACAGGAGAGAGAGGGGGGAGGATGAGAGGAGAGGAGGCAGCTGCAGCGCAACTGCAGCTTTGTGTCTTTTTCTATTCCAGCTGAAGTCCGGGACAAACTGTTCCTTTTCAGCTCAATGCGAAACTTCAAAGTTCGACCTCATCGGCTGTAATCTATCCAGCCCAGAGTCGATCACGACCAATTAGCCAATCCACCACCTTTCATTGTTTATGCCGTTACAAAAAAGACCCCTAAACAAACAAACAACAAAACATCGGCCCATAAAAACGAAAAAGCACCAGTCCAGCTATATATGCAGCGGGTGGATGTAACTGATGCACAGAATGGAGCCCAGGTGGTGTGAATGATGAGACCAGACACTGAAAATCTGTCAAAGAAAACCAAAAATATATTGAACAAATTAGGAAAAAGGGGAAGTGGAACAAAATAAATACAAAACACAACATGGATAAATGCATGTACCACAATTAATTTCACTGCTTGCAATCGCTGTGCAAAAGACTTTTAAAAGCCTGTGTTGAGAATCCATTCATTTCCTTTTGAAGGTCAGTTTTCAGGAGTTCCCCTTTAGGGTTCAGTTTCACGACGGGAAAAAAATACGTCCGTAATCCAAAGACAGGATGAAAGGGGGGAGGGGGGGGGGGGGTGAATATGAAGAAGCACAACAACAAACACATCTGACCTGCAGGGACAGAAAATGTCCATTTCGATTTGAATTCAGTTTAAAATTCAATGATTCCACACTTCTGTAGCGTGAATCTGATCATTGCATTGTCACATTTCACAACAGTACAACATTTCATTCATAGCTTCATCTGTACACTTCAAACAAATACGGAAACTGCACGAAGGAAGGCAGTTAAATAACAGACAGCGCAGCCGAACTCAAGGCATCTTTGCCGCGGCGGGGACGCAGCGAATCAGGAGAGGGACCTCGCGCCAGCTGATGTGGGTCATGTGACAGTGTGTAGGCGCTGTGGGTTACTTACGACTAATCAATTTCATAACCAGTTTCATGTGATTGGTGATATTAGACTAAGAGAAGCCAGATAAAGAAACGATATGCTCAAAGTCCTGAATCAGTTTCTGAAGCTGTTCCTGTGGCTCAGTAAATTTCAGCCTCTGAAACGAGATGACTTCATTTATACGAGTTATCAGCAAACAGTAGATGTCATCATTATGATGAACGGGATTCCTCTTTATTTCACACAGTTGCATTTGATACGTTTTATTTCACTCAATTAAATATCACAGACCAGAAGTAACACAGATTAATATATATGAACTGAAACCAGAAAAAGCATCATAAAAATAAACTTTCTTCCATAAAGGAAGAAGTTGAGATTTATAATGGAAGTAATAAAGGACAAAACAAAAACCACGTCAACATCATCACAGACAATTAGAGAGATTCAAACAGCTGCTTTTATTTAACCTCCACATCAACTCTACAAACTTTAATGAAAATAAACACCATAAAAAATAAAAGCACATTGTTTGCAATAGTCCTCATTAAGCGTTTTAATCTACGATGGTCATTAATCACTAATGTTTGTGGATAGTTAAGGATGTAACTCGTGCAGGTTTTTAATCACGAGTCTCACTGCCGTGTGTCTGTGGCTCAGCCTAACTTTGTCACCTCCCTGACTGCGGACATCTCCTCACCTGTCTGTCTGAACACCTCGCAGCCTCCGGCGCAGGCAGGGGTGTCCAACTCCAGGCCTCGAGTGCCGGTGTCCTGCAGGTTTTAGATCTCACTCTGGGTCAACACACCTGAATCAAACGATTAGTTCATTACCAGGCCTCTGAAGAAATTCAAGACCTGTTGAGAAGCTCATTTGGTAATTTAAATCAGCTGTAGTGGATCAAGGACACATCTGAAACTTGCAGGACACCGGAACTCGAGGCCTGGAGTTGGACACCCCTGGGCGAAGGTAGAGACGTTTAACGGAAAGCGAAGCGGCCGTTTGATGGCGTCAAACATCAGATAGACGAGTCTAACAGCTCGTGAGTGAACTGCTCAGCTGCAACGACACGACACCTGCAACGCTTCCGGCTGCGCGCGCACACACGAGTCATAAATACAAATTATAAGATAATTAAGTAAAAGGCGATTGATAGAAGTTTAACAACCACCAATAATTCCCATTGCGCAGTCTAGCCACGCACAGAAACAGATCGATCAATAAATCAATAATGAAAACAGTTACATTTTTACTTGTATAGGCTGATGCAGTATTGAAGACCTTATATTCCTGTTTGTAACTGACCTTGGACAGCATGGCTCAGTGTGAGCATTTAGCATGTTTTCCTCCTTTGTCTCTGATTTTTAAGTTGTCCTGCTCGGCAAAGATTAAAACAAAATCCCAGTTTACCAGCATTTCATTAAGTCTTCTTAATATTATTAAATCGTGCCGTTTCCCTCTTACTGACGTGTCCTATAATATAATAGCTGTAAACGTATTTTGGTGCAGAAATGTGAACAGATAGAACTTCCGAGGAGTGTATAAATAAAATAAAAATTCCCCTTAAAATTTCGGCTCACCTGAGAGGCGCATTAAAGCTACTCAACAATAAGTCTGAGACTTTCAGTTTTTTTAACCCCGCAAACAAAAGCGAGAAACCCCCAGAGCTGCCAAGAAAAGACAGTTTAAACAGAAACAGTCATATGGCGATGAATCATATGTGGCATGTTTGGTTTTACTTCATGGCAACACGTAGGCTACTTCAGTTAGTGTTTCAGTCACTGAGAAGTTTTAGCACAGGACCAGCCTTGATGGTCTGTGCGTACTGGGTCCGGCTGGCAGCGGTGGCGCCGAAGGCTGTGGAGTCGTGACGGAGGAAAACACGACTCCTACAGAGGGGGGGAGGCGGACCAAGGACCCTGCAGGTCCCTGGAGAGCTGCTTCCTGGGACCCTGGGTTTAATGACTTTAATGGGACTGTCTTTATCAAAGGGGGCTCCAAGGAAACGACGCGCCGGGACACGGGGAGGTGGGGGTGGGAGGGTCCGTGGATATAAAGAGAGGCGACTGACACTGACTCTCCACAGAGCCGAGGGAAAGTCAACGGAGCCCGAACTGCCAACTGAACCCCGATTAGCCACCAGTCTCCTTCACTTCTGCTGCTTCTGTCCGCAAGAGACATGCTGCACGAAGATGTCCAGGACCTCCACACCTTCCGCAGGTGAGACCGGCGTTTATTAATGAACTGCAAACGGCTTAAAACAACCATTTTTGTTACTGTAAAGATTAATAGACGTTGGAGTTTACAACAGTCAATGTGTTTGCACTAAAAAGCTGCTTGTTTTACATAAGCCGCAGTTATTACCTGTTTATGCCATTATTGGCTTTTTGATCTGCGGTATTTACACAGTTTTACAAGACGGGGAGAACGCCATTATAACGATTATGGTGCATTTGTTTCAGCATGTTGCTGGCATCTGCATTCTATTGAAACCATTTTTAAAAGAAAATATGAGTTTCTATAATTCATCACCAAGGAGGATTTTTCTGCTCCTCACCAACGTGTCTGTGTGTCTGTGTGCAGTGATCCAGATCCACGCATCGCCCTGAAGCTCAAAGCGGCTCCGTGTGAGAGGAACCTCACTGAGGGTGAGTTCACTGCATCACCAGATATGGAGACACGCATGTTAGTGTGCTCTTCTATAGAGCTGACAAAAGACATCTTAGCAGCATTAAGCTTTAATTAATTCAGCATTTAAGAAAAATAATATCACATTCAAAAGGTTATTAGTTATAAGTGGTATCAATACTAGCAGCTGTTTTCAACCGTAAATTATAAATAAATCAGACAAGTATCCTATAAGATGAAAGAGGGCTGTTTTAATTTGTAAAAAGCTTCGCAGTTTTCCTTTCTATTAAAGATAAAACCTTGACGATGATGCTGCATAAAAACATGTTTTATAGACAGAGTGAGATTGTGTTTCTTCTTCACGTGGTTCTGTTTAAGGTGTCGTGTTCTCTCCACTGTTCAGTGGCTTCAGTTGTGAATCCTTGTCCTTGTGTTTTTGAAGATTCTCTTTTCTTTGCTTCCTGTCTTTCCTCTGTTTGTCTCACTGTTTCTCCCTCTCCAATTCCTGCAGCTTTCAGTTTTTTCCCACTTCCCTTCTTCGTTCTTTTCTGACTTCACCTGTATTTTGTAATCCTTGTCTTCATGTTGTGCGTTTAACGTGAGTCAGTCTTTGTCAGGTGGTCGTCTCTGTTTCCTTCACTTCTGTAGTTCTCTTTTATTTATTTGGTTCTTTTATTAGATTTTTCCTACTAGAACAAAACAGTTGTTTTTTTTGTCACTGCACATGCTTATGTTGAGGGTCACTCAGCTACTTTGTACCCAACCTTACATCCTTAGATGTGGTTCTCTGGTCACCAGCTGACCCTTCTTTGCTCTCCCCTCAGGTACCCGTCCCAGAGTGGTACGTCGGATTTTCACCAACAGTCGAGAACGATGGCGCCAGCAGAACGTGAATGGTGCATTCGCAGAGCTGCGACGTCTCATACCCACCCACCCCCCAGACAGGAAGCTCAGCAAGAACGAGATCCTACGCCTCGCCCTCAGGTACATCAACTTTCTGGACCATCTACTGACTGAGCAAGACCTCAGCGGGGCCCCACAGAGCCAGGCTGTGAGGCTGGAGGAAGACAGACTGCAGGGGACGCCGTCACCTAACTCCACCTGCGAGAGTTCATCAGAGGGAGACTCTGATGGGCTGATGGGGGAGCAGAGGCAGCTCCAGTACCAGCAGGTACAGCTGAGCAGGTCGAGCAGAGATCAGCTGAGACTGTTTCATCACTCCAGATGTGAAAGCCCCTGCAGTCTGGGGTCAGGCTGATGCTCATGTGCTCCAGTTCTGCTGTTTGTCGTCAGTCAGCTGATTCAGGCTCAAACACAAAGATGTAAACAGGGAACACTAACAAGACAGAAACCTTCGTCGTTTACAAGCTTTTTGTCAGACAATGCCTCTGCATTATTTCTGACTGGTTTTAGAAAATCACAAAAATGATACACGACACTTCATGCAGCAGACAGATGAATTATTGATCTTCATGAATAAATGATTATAGGTCAGACGTACTGGCATTGGGAACATCTGTTCATATTGTAAATGTTTTGGGTTAAACTGATGATATTCTTCCTCAGTGAGGTGAACAGAGTGAAAGGGAAATGTGGATTTTAAAGGCCATTTAATACATGATTGAGATGTTAGTGTAGCTAAATAAAAGCACAGAGTGATGGCTGGTAGCTTTAAAAGCACACATGGAATTATCCATAAATATGAATTATTCTGCATTTAGTAATTCACTAATGAGAAAAGTTCATGTGATATTCACATGTATCAGTGTTATTAGACGTGTGCTTTCCATGTTGTTTGTGTGTTTTCTGTTTGATATTCAGGGTGATGTTCTGCCATGAAGCAGAAGAACCAGTAACCAGATTCAGGTTCTTTCATGAGGAACCTTTGGTGATTTTAATGTTAATAAAAATGTCTTTTTGTCCACTGATGAAATCTGTGATGATGCGCAGGTGTGATGCTCATATCTGAATACAGAGAAATAAAAAATACAGAGAAACTGATGCTTTTCCTCTTCATTAATGACAACCTGCTGATTCACTCGTGCAAGACTATCATAAATTCTTCATTTATTTTTTTCTAAATTTGCACCTGATGGTTGAGTGAAGAGCTGCAATAAACTGATCTCATCACATACTCATATAGTCCTTTTCCAAGAAGTCCTCGGCATACTTAAGGGTGTCTCTTTTGCAGAAGTGGAGGTCTGGGGTCTTTAGACACATTGCTCACTAGTTTTCTTTCCAGAGTCTTTGAAATTTTCTCTTCCTGCTTCTGCCACACTTGCTCTGCACTGTGAGGGCCGATGTGAGCTCCTTGACGATGCCTCTAACTCCAGGTGTTAACAGAAATGCTGTGATAACTTGGTATATCCATCTGCTGCTTTGTGACCATCAACAATTCTGGTTTTCAAATCTAAACTGATTACTGTTGGGGTTTTTCTGCATGATGTTTTCTCAAGAGGCAGCAGTGGTTAGCATTGTTGCTTCACAGCAAGAAGGTGGTAAGTTCAATTCCACTGTATGGCCGGGGCCTTTCTCTGTGGAGTTTGAATGTTCTCTCTGGGTACTAGTGATGGGTCGGTTGAAACGAAATGGCTCTTAGAGCCGGGTCTTTGACGTGAACGACGCGAGCCGGCTCCTTATCGCGAGCCGTGGGTTTTTTTTTTTCTTTCTCTCACCTCTCTCTCTCGCACTTTTTTCCGCTTCACTCAGCACACGAGCCTTGTGCTTTACGCTGGGCAGAGGGGGGAGGGGCGGTAGTTACACTCAGTAGCACAGGAACAGAGCGGGAGGGAGAGAGAGAGAGCCAGGGACAACAACGTCACATTAGAAAGGTATAGTAATCATCCACAACTATTTTCAGTTGCAGATGATAAAGGATTCAGAAAGTTTATTCATGCAGGCCCATATGACAGAGAATATGCATCTTCTTTTTGTTTTCATATTTAATTTATATTTAATTGTGTTGTGGTTTGCAGTGTTTTGTGTTGTTTCACTTTAAATTTGTTTAAAAGGAAAAAGCTGAAAATTTAAATAGTTAAAAGTTGAAATGTGAATAGTTGGTTTTTGTATTATATGATTTATTTATTACATTTTATGTGGAGTGAATAAATAAAAGTATATTTACGGTGGCCCCTAGAGACAAAGCAACAAAACTCCAAAACACGTACAAAACACAACAGAAGTGCTCCAGGATGCTAGGGCAGTGTTGAGCTTTTGTTACCTAGTGGCTACACAAGCCAGCAAGTACCAACGACCGGATTTGGTGTGTGGTAGTAACAGGTAAATGAACTTTTTTTTAAATTATTTGAATATATATGAGTGCCTGTGTATAAATACACAAACAATACACACATGCTTATGCTTTCAATTGTGTAATTTAAGTGATCTAGTAGCTCTGTTTTGGAAGTTCAGTTCATGCTAGAAATGTGTTTTGGAGTTTGTACGTGTTTTGTCTCTAGGGGCCACCGCATATATTTATATATAAACATATATAAATAAAACCACTTTTTTTACATTAGTAATTCCTTTTGTGCATAATTTTATATTATTGTTAATAATAAATTAATTAAAGCAACAAAACAACCTGAAGAGCCGGTTCTCTAAAAAGAGCCGGAAATCCCATACTCTGGCTTCCCCCCACAGTCCAAAGACATGCAGTGAGTGGGGTTAGGCTAACTGGTAATTCTAAATTGCCAGTAGGTGGAATGTGAATGGTTGTCTGTCTGTGTGTGTTAGCTCTGCAACAGACTGGCTAAGACAGCTGGGATAGGCTCCAGACCCCCACGACCCCGAAACGGAGACGAGAATGGATGGACGGGTTTTCTGATGAAGCTTGGGTTTTCCTATTGTGCATAAACTGGAAGTTAACTCTCAGTTTTCACATGATTTTACAACCTTTGATCTTTATAAAGTTTGCACATCATTGCACAGCAGAGGTTTGTGCTCTGGATATGGCTCGATAAACAGGTTTTAGGGGATCGTAATATCTAACATGGTCATTTTTTTCTGACATAATTCTGTTATTGTGTGTAAATATAAATGATTCAGTCTTTCTAAGGAAAATAATATGTTTTCAAATACTGTTTTGAAAGTAACAGTGCATAAGTAAACATTCTTGTTGTTATATTGTAACATGTGATGTTTCTTTCTTTTAAAAAAATTATTTAAATTAATTTCAATGTCAAATTTTGTTGCAGCATTGTTAGTGCTCTAACACAGCAAAGCACCTGAACTCACTGTGGAGGTGTGTGCGTCTGTGTGTATGTGCATCTGTGTGTGTGTGTGTGTGTTTGTGTGTGTGTGTGTGTGTGTGTGTGTGTAGTGTGTGTGTGTGTGTGTGTGTGTGTGTGTGTGTGTGTGTTTGTGTGTGTGTGTGCGTGTGTCTGTGTGTGTGTGTGTGCGTCTGTGTGTCGTGTGCGTCTGTGTGTGTGTGTGTGTGTCTGTGTGTGTGTGTGTGTGTGCGTCTGTGTGTGTGTGTGTGTTCTGTGTAGTGTGTGTGTGTGCGTCTGTGTGTGTGTGTGTGTGTGGTCTGTGTGTTGTGTCTGTGTGTGTGTGTGTGTGCGTCTGTGTGTGTGTGTGTGTGCGTCTGTGTGTGTGTGTGTGTGTGTGTGTGTGTGTGTCTGTGTGTGTGTGTGTGTCGTGTGTGTGTGTGTGTGTGTGCGTCTGTTGTGTGTGCGTGTGTGGTCTGTGTGTGTGGTCTGTGTGTGTGTTTGTGTGTGCGTCTGTGTGTTGTGCGTTGTGTGTGTGTGTGTGTGTGTGTGTGTGTGTGTGTGTGTCGTGTGGTGTGTCTGTGTGTGTCTGTGTGTGTGTTGTGTTGGTTGTGTGTGTGTGTGTGTGTGTGCGTGCTGTGTGTGTGTTGTGTGTGTGCGTCTGTTGTGTGTGTGTGTGTGCGTCTGTGTGTATGTGCGTCTGTGTGTGTGTGTGTGTGCGTCTGTGTGTTGGGGAGCAGGGGGTTGGGGTGATGGGGCGGAGTAGACTGTCACTGTGCCACTGTAACAAGGCCATGATGAGTTGAGGAGATGACTGATAAGCATCTCACCCAATCAGAGGGCCCTGAGGGAGATGGCAATAACAACAGGACAACTCAGAGGAGCAGAGGGGCGTGTTTCAATTAGAGAGAGCTGTGTGTGTGTGTGTGTGTGTGTGTGTGTGTGTGTGTGTGTGTGTGTGTGTGTGTGTGTGTGTGTGTGTGTGTGTGTGTGTGTGTGTGACAGAGAGATATCGGCTCATCCTCAGTTCCCACCACTGTTTCTCTGTTTGGCTTCCTCCTGAATATCCAGTGGGGTTAAGGTCAAGTGGCTGTGGAGGAAAGTCCACTGAAAACCAGCTCCCCCTTTCAAAGCTCCGAGGTGGGTTTGAGGCTCATTAATCTGCTTCAGGATGAATCATTCTCCAAAAATACGCAAACCGGAGGATACAGCATAGCTCTAAAGGATGGATTCCTCCATCACCTCATTTAGATTTAAAGTGGAGTCACAGCAGAGAATGATTAAAAATTCTCTTCCATCATCTGCACTCTGTCCACTTCAGTTTGCCTCAGCTTTATTTCACTCTTGGTGCATTTGTTTGGGCCAATGTGACAACCTTACTGTGGCTCCAAAAGAAGAGCTAAATCATGACCTGTCCATCACCCCACTTGGCAGGTGGATTGAGGTGTTTGTGCTGGTTTGCTGTGTTTGCTTTTCACCAAACTTGGTCCTCTGCACTTTGGCCTCATCTTTGCAAAGGACATTATTCCAGAAGTCTTGTGGTTTGTTCAGACACAGTTTTGAGTCTGAGATGCATCCGTTTTCTGCAGTTTCTCTGAACATTGCAGGCCAGCAAAGTGTCAACATCTGGTTTTATACATGTGTTCACACTTGCTGATGATCCTTCAATCGAGTAGATTTGAGTAAGCAGTTAGTGAGCACTGCGTGTCAGCCAGTTGGGTCTTGGTTTTTTAATCTCTCAGCTAACACAACTTGATGTATTGGACTTCTGATGATGTCACCTTTATCCTCCGGATCCTGCTTTGGATCCATGAAGTGTTTTTGGGCTCCATGCTCCGCCCTCTTAGAAACCTTTGATCCAGCTCGATCTGGCTCTGAAACTGCCCCTTGATGCTCAGAACAATAATCTTACATCTGTCTATTTAGTTGGCTCTTCTGATGTCATGTTTCCCACTATCACAGTGTCTGCTGGAAACTGGAGGTGCAGCCATATTTCTAACAGGTGAACAATAACTGCAGGTTGATTTAGCTAAAATTAGTGATGGTCTTCAGCAGATTTATTGACACCTGATCAGATAAACTGTGTGAAAACAGAGAGACTAAGGTGGGAACCGAGGATAAGCCAGCATCTCACAAACACACACACATATACTCAGCTTTCTCTAATTGAAACACGCCCCTCTGCTCCTCTGGGACCTGTTGAGTTGTACTGTTGTTATTGTGGTCTCTCTGGGGACCGTCTGATAGGCTGAGACGTTTATCAGTCTTCAGCACCACGCCCACTCATCATTAGCTTGTTACAGTGGCAGTTCAGCAGTCACCCTGCTATCAGTGACCCCGACAGACCGTGAGGTGGGAAAAATCGCCACTTCCTGTTTTATTACCTCAGAATTAGCCTGTTTTCAGTGAGTTTAGTAACAAAGCAGCAACAGGTGGAAGAACAGGGAGAGAAAATTCTTTCAGTTATGGTGACAAAAAAATTATTTCCACATGAGGATTTGTGGGTGATTTCTTTTCAATTTGTTTATTGATTGAATATAACAGTAAAGCAAATTAGTTTTTTATTAAGATACCAAAATAAAGTTATTTAATTACAGAAAAATTGTTGGCTTAAATCTAAGTATTGGTCTTATAAAAACATAAAACTGTCTTTTTTGGCAGCTTTGTAAATTATCTGTGTGTTTGTGTTTTCTAATTTTATGACAGGTGACCCTGCGTGTGTGTGTGTGTGTGTGTGTGTGTGTGTATACATAAAATGAAGTGTTTCTCACACTTTGCTTAACGTTGTTTCGATTGTTTCCTTATTTGAATACATTTTGCAAAGATTGTTTTGGATGTTCATTCATAATATTTGTCCCACGTTATCATTCAAATCTGATCTTTTTACTTGTATCTTCAGGCTGTGCTAATATGATCCCTATACGACAGGTGCAGGTACACGGCAGGTGCTTTGCTATTAACGTTGCCTTTAGCTTAATGTTTGAAACGGAAACACTGGTGACATCTTGTGGTGAACGCCTGCTACTACAGCTTCATTTTGACGCTCCAGCCCTCACCACTAAGCTGTAAATAATTTTATTATTCAAAATCTAAGTAATGATTAAATTATTTAAAAAAACAAACAAGCAGTTACACAGACTCAGTAGCTGCTTTGAGATCCTCATCCATCCCCGTTTCTAATTTAATTTTCTAACATTTTTACATATTTTACTAAAACTTCATGTACTTTGGAAATATTCTTTACTTCATGTATTTTCATTTCTGCAGCGCTTTTACAAAATTATTTTTTCCAATACTGTAAGCACATTTTTTAACTACAGATATTTTAATTTTATATTAAGTTTGTAAAAGATGATATATCATATCATGTCACCTGACACGACATGATAAAAAATAAAGTAGCCAATAAAGACTCATGTTCAAAAACAAAAACAGATGATAAGACTTTTTTATATTCAAAAATCAGATTTTAATGTTTTGTTAAGAAGTGTGAATCTTGTCCACAGAGAAAAAAAAGGTCATCAGGAATCAGAGTTATACAAAAGCTTCACATTCACCCTTTTAGTCTCAACACAGCCGATGTGAAACACTGTTTCAGGGCAGGCCGACCGTCTGTCAGGACAACAAATCCTGATCAATTGCAGCATTTCACACCAGCATTGCTGCTGCCTGCCATCAGTCTGCAGTAGTATAAAGCATGTAGTCAGAGCAGAAAAGCTCAGAGTGGAAAAACACACCAAATAAACTCTTAGAAAAACACTCTGAAATAATATTAAGAGGAGTAACGAACAGAAAAGGAACATTTGGCCCCATGAGGATCCACTGATCCGTCATGTCTGCATTTCATCCGACACCACATTTAAAATAACAAAAAATTTGATTATCCTGCTCATCTTCCTTGAGCAGCTGAGATTTGGCATTTTTCTTCAGTGACTATTTGGTCAGTTTGTTTGTTATTCCCACTTCTCTCAGCAGTCGTTGGTCACTTCTCCCACCCTCTCTCAATCTGTAATCAATACGGGCTGATCCGTCAGAGGACAAAGACCAGGACTCATCTGAACAGAGACAAAGATAACACCAATCAGACTGACTGTAAATCAAAGTCAGCAAAGTTCAGACTTTGGAACAATTCCAGTCAGCATCTCTGGATTATTTAAATAATCAAACTGTTCAAAATAATCAAATGTATTTATTTATTCTTTTGACAACTTTGTGTTTTCATGATTCTACGTTTTTTACTTTTGCTGATGAACATCAGATAAAAAATAAAAATAAACTTTTACTGGTATTAGCCTTAAAATCAGGTTCTGGTTCTATTTCAGCGTTACTGCTGTTGCCTGTTAACCTCTGACCTGCGGAGGCTGCGAGATTCGTACAGCGTGTCGTCCTCTTCGCTGTCCACCGCATCCATCTCCACAGCATCGTCCTCATTGGACAGTAGACCATACTTCTTTCTGTGGGTGGGCTTCTTCAGCCTGACGACATCATCACAAAACAGACATTTACTATTAACTCGACGCCACTGTGCTCCAAACAGGTAGTTGTAATGTACAGCACTTAAACAAAAACACGGGTGAATTATGATATTTATGAACTGAATGTGAAATGTTAGGAGAATGACATTCTTAATGTAAAGGCACTTAAACTCAGAACAAGGCCAAGTGACGGCCAAAACAAATCGAGACACTGGTAGACCAGGATTAGTGTTAAGTGTTACCTCCTGAACCGCACAGTGAGTCCAGCAACTTCACACAAACGCATGACTGACACTCTGCACAGGTGTGTCACATCACTAATATGAGACAGAGCTTAAAACGACTGAATTTACAATGACGTTTGGTGTGACATCACTCAGGTGGGAACCAAACCTGTGATTTCATATGAACACCACAGCTGCTCTAAATGATGGGAGAGACCAAAGGCCAGCAGCCTGTCACTAAACCTTCAGGCTGATGAAGTTCAGACTGAGGTTACACAATATGTCCAACTGGCTCTGACTCACTGACAAACTAATGGCGGGACTGAAGAGTGACCACTAAAAGGCTTGCTCTAGTGTAAGTTTAGAAATTGCCAATCCTCATATGTGGACAAACATTAAGCCACACTATTCACAGTTTTAAAGTTTCTCCGCTTCTCAAGTTGAGGTCTCACGTGACTTCCTAAAACTGCAGGAGCTTCCGTTTGGCTTCTGTAAATATTTTTTATTATTTGTACCAGTTGGCCCTCGATTCTGACTGCATAGCCAGGTTTGCTGACTTCAAATTAAAAACGTACTTCTCACCAAAGACTACGTCGGATGAAACGAGAGGCCAAGTTCCACCTACTGTTATCCGAAACGGTTACACTGAGAGAAGTGACAGGAGTTTGGAGTGTATGCCGAACTAAAAATGGTTACTAAAACATAATGCAGGACTTATATATAGTCATTTACAACACATAAAAACAGCTTATACAAGCGGAAGTTTTAAGTTGTTAGATTTATGGAGGGAATTCGGCTTTATGTATGTTACTCTATTCTTACTTTTGGATTTCTCTAATAACTTGTCAGATACAGTAATATACACAACCGTGTACCCCGAGAATGCAATCTAAGTCAAAAAGCTAACAATAAACGTGCAGCACCTTATAATCAGCAGACTCCATTCATAAATCCAGTTTTTTAAACTTTCTTCGCTTCTCAAAAGTTACTGAAGTACTGTAAAGTGATTTTTTGAAGCTGGAAAATGTGCTCTTCAATTCGGCTTTCACCTGATCCGTAAATATTTCTAATTATTTTGGACATTTTAGGCCGAAATTGTGACTGCGTAGCGACTGTAAGAAGCATGGTTATTGTTCTTGAATTAAATTGTAGTTCTCACCGCACGGCTCGGATGAGGAAGTAGAGGACGCCGATTATAGTGATGCCAACGAGGACGTAGAGGGCCCTCTGGATCATCGAGCTGTCCACGTTGAAGGTATTAAGCGGACCCTTGCTGGTGCCGTTTATGGCGTTAACCCTGCTGGAGTTCGTCGCGGTACGAGTTTCGGTGCTGTTCTTCACCTCCTCCGCCACGGACAAGAGAACCCAGCATACCGATACAAGAACCGCTGAGAGACTTCGATAAAAAGTCATTTTATATTTGAAAACTCTCAAAACAAAAAATAAGAAAGGAAGCTTAACGACTTTCGAAGCGGTTCGGAAGCAGAGTCCCAGATACACGTAGCGTTAGCTAAACTCTACCGCCACACTGTTGACAATCCCAACAAGGAAGTTTACGTCCAGCAAGGGTGGACGTCACAACAAAGATGGAGTCGCAGTCGTAGGGCCGCACGTTACCGCTCACCGACCAATCATTGCAAACCAATCCGCAGGAGGAGGCGCGGGTTTTACGCAGCACTGTACCACAAAATACACCAAGAACCCAACACTTTAAAAATTATACAAATATAAAAATGGACGCTAAAGTTTTTTTGTGTTTTAGATTGTAATTTATTTTATTTCTAAGCATTTATACTTCATCTAAGCTTATTTGTTATACGTTATGTTTAATAGGCTGCTGTAACAAGTTCTAGGATAAATAATGTAACCTGTATCTTATCCTATCTCACAAACCTACAAAGGGACTCAAAAAGAACCAGTATAACACAAATTGATCACTGATGAGTATAAAGACACGCAGACACACAACAAGGATACAAAACCAGCTGTTGTCACTGTTCTCACACTGTTGTCTGAGTCACTGAATGTAATCCAGAGATTTGTATTAAACTTGCTGGTTCATGTGAACTTTTATACTGTTTACAGTGTAGTTTTTATTTGTTTAATCAAATGTGACAATGATAGAAACACACACACACACACACACACACACACACACACACACACACACACACACACACACACA
>NW_024582366.1:1203240-1206674 GCF_018398535.1 Haplochromis burtoni
CACACACACACGCACGCACAGAGGGTAAATGGTCTGTATTTGTATAGCGCTTGTCCCTATGGACCCTAAAGTGCTTTACACTACATCCAGCCATTCACACACTGCTGATGGCAGCTACATTGTAGCCACAGCTGCCCTGGTTGCCGGACACTGGCGACACCGGGTCCTCTGACCACCACCAGTCAACGGGTGAAGCTTTTTGCTCAAGGACACAACGACCGAGGCTGAAAATAATTAAGACCACCTGATGTATTTTAAATAGTTTGGTATTTCTTTTGTATATTCTATTTACTTTACTGGATTATTGGTAAGACGATATTTTCATGTAATTGATGACGTATAGGTACCAACGTAATAAGGACACATAGAAAAAATTAAAAAGTAAAGAAGAGACAATCGTGGTATGGATGTTGACAATGCACACTTCTTTCCACTGGAGGGCGCTCTGCAACTTTGCTGATGGCAACTAAAATACAACAACCAGCAGATCAGAGCAGAGTGGGCTAGAGCAAAAAGTAAATCAGTAACTCCACATAACAAATGTTAGGGAATTATGCTTATCTTTCATCAGTCCAAAAGTTTAACAATTTTTTTTAGTTTACTGTGGACTTCTGTACAATCAGGAGAGGCGCCATCTGGTGGATATTAGATGGACTGCAGGTTTAAAGCATTTCTCACTGGCTTCTCTTTTCAGATAACGATGTATTTAGTGTTGTGCACTCATCCTTTCATGTTCACAGATATCTTTATGGAATCCCGGAATTCAGTTTGATAATATTTTTAATGTCTCTTTAATTTTTGCACCCTCTGGAGTGCTCAAATAAAAGTCCTGCAGCTTGTTTAAGTTAGGAAGCTGTTGCCCCAAGGTTACCACAGTATGATGTCCTTGAAATATAGAGGTTATCTTAGAAACAATAATAATCCTTAGCACAACACTATATCAAACTGCAAATAAAGCTGTGGAGTGCGTCTCCTGTTTGTTCGTTAAAACCTGACCAGAAACTGATGAGATGCAAAGAAGGAAGCACCTCAGTGTTTCAGCGCTGTGCTTCTGCGGCGCTGGGCACGTGTGAAAGAGTGGTTTGATTCGCGCAGAATCAAAGTCTCCACATGTCACGCTAATGTACATTTATGTATTTAGGTTATTTCTGTATTTAGGCTGCTGACAGAACTTCGGTGACTGAGAGGATGGTGGTCCAATAGGAGTGCGACTCGGCTCCCCCGCGGGGCTGTGATTGGTCTGCGGGGTGGCGGTGGGGCGGGGCTGTGAGATTACAGCAGCATCTCTCTCACTCCGCAGATCCATCAGACATCTGGAGCAGCCCTACCCGGGAATCAGACCCCTGAGCATCGAACGCTGACACCCTCCACCGACTCACGCCGGTGTTCGCAGTCTGTTTCCCGACACGTATCCACTCTTCGGTGTTGCTGTGGTGGCTCTGTGGGCTGCATCTCCGGAGGGAGGCTGCTGCGCTCCGGAGAGACGGACGGTCCGTTTCTGCCAGTGAAAACACGGAGGTACTAAGCCTAAACCCGGGAGGATGGTGATGGACTGAGCTGATCCGACGTCTGAGAGGTTTTTAGGGCCCGATGGAAGCTGCGACACATCTGGACCTGGAGCGTCTGGATCCCGGCTCCAGCTTCAGTCTGGATTAAAGAGCCGTGCTCATCACCGGGGGTTCGGTGTATTTGTTTTCTTCTTTTAGTTTTTGCCCTTTCCTCACAGATAAACGGTCCTGATTGAGAGTTTGAAGGAGCAGGCGGATCCCCCTCCTCCTCCCCCCCCCTGCTGGTCTGGATTAAAGCCCATCAGGATCATGAATCATCCCCCCTCCGTGACTCTAATCTGGGTTTTACCGAGCTGGATTTAAATCTGAGATCTGATCAGGATTACTCTGTTCCTGGTTCTGATCGGGTCACATCTGGCCCGGTCTGAACCGGTCCCGGAACTGGTGTGATCTTTGACTCGGTCCCGGTCTTCTTGGTGCTGGTTTGGGGGAGGTCTGCTATCATCATGCCGACGTCCCGGCCTGGTTCGGAGCCGGTGGAGTTCTGGGTGGACGGATCAAGGCGGGACGGGACTGTGGAGGAATTCTACACCCTGAGCTCGGAGCTGGGCAGGTCTGGACCACATTATGGGGGGGACAGGGGAAAACCGATGAGTTCATATGGACACTTCATTGGGCCAAAGTTGCCTGCATGAGGGGTCCATGTGATCCTTCAGGATTAACTTTGGCCACACTTTATAATCCATCCCGTGGATTACAGGGTTACTCATTTGAATGAGGTACCGGTTAAATACTGGTTCCTGTTGGAATTTAACGGGAAACACCGAAGCAAGAAAACGAAGCTTGAGCTTTGGTGTCAAAATGTTGTCAGCAATCTTTGTCTTCTTGTGTAATCACAGAGTGAAAATGTGTTTCATGCGCAGCATCTTGCTGTCTGCACATTCACGTTGTGTAATCAATATAAGATTTCAGACTGCGCCACTTTAAGCAGATTTAAGTGAAGGCTGTTAAAAATATTGATAACAGTAAAACACAGCTGCATCACGTGCTTGGTGCATGCGTATAATCTATCTATACATATTTGTAATGATTTTTAAAATGAGGTATATTTTTTATCAAAGAGGTTTTGCATTTTTAAGACTGGTATTTGATTTGGTTATTTAGCTTTTAGCTCTATCTAGGTGGTAAATTGGAATATTGTACTGGCATCTATCCAATTTCATACTTACTTTTTAATGATAGGGGAATTATTCCCATTTGCCGATACAAGTTTTTTTGAACAATTTACAATACAGTTTGTCAAACATTTTATTAATATATTTGAACACTTTACAGATTTTTATTAATAAATCATATTAATATCTTCCAGGTTTTCAAGTCAGTATTGATGTGGATATTTTGAAACATAAAAAATGACAACATAGAAATAAATACATTCAAATGTCTTGCATTGATCAATAAGTACTTCTGTTGCTTAAAGTACATTTAGCTTACACGTCTCTACTTTGACTGCAGCAGTTTTAATCCTGTACATTTATACTGCTGTGCTTTTGCTCCAGATGCTCTGACGCTTCAGTGTCTGCCAGTCTGTGTGGCTCATGTTTAAAAACCATAAAAAGTCAGAGCAAACATGGAATTTGAGCTAAAAGACAACAAAGATGAGTCGTGAAAGAGACCTGCAGACTGTTTGGAGCTCGGGCAGTTTGTTCGTTGTTTGAATGTTTATAGCGTGCGGTGGACTGTGTGTATTTACACACTGTGTTTGTTGTTATCTCAGCAAACACCAACACCCACAACACTGACAGCAGATCTGCAGAAAATGATGAAAATGATGTCAGCAGTGAAATCAAACGTGTGAGCATGCCGCCACCAGTTCTATTACCAGGTGTCCTGTTGCCATGGAGACCAGCCAGGACTGTGTGTGTG
>NW_024582366.1:1206694-1214217 GCF_018398535.1 Haplochromis burtoni
AGAGAGAGAGAGAGAGAGAGAGAGAGAGAGAGAGAGAGAGAGAGTCTGTGGATGCTTCTCAGATGGATCTGTTTCCTCCATCTGTCCCGGCAGAATACCAGATCCCTAACCACACACACACATACACACAGAGTTGTGGTTGTGTCTTAATTGGACTTACCCTTAAGTAATCTTACTCTAATCCTAACTGAAACCCAACTCTCTTCCAGCTATAATCTAACTTAAGTCTAACTTTAACAGGCAGGTGTGAAAAGAAAAAAGCACACTCATAACAGAAAAGATGGGAATAAAACATCTCAAATAAAAACTCAACTTGATTTTTTTTGTATACGTCCACCAGCTGTTAAACCTTATCCAAACCTTTTTAATTTGAGTAACAGATAAGTTGAGTTTCATACTGCCAGATTCTATTGCAGAATCTGCTGGGTATTATTGGATGGATGAACCCGTTGTGCATGTTTCAAACACAAGGACTTCCTCTTGTAGGACCAAAAGTACCTACAGATTCGAGGCCTCTATGTTAATTGGTTTAAAAAATACTATTTTGAGAGAAATGTGTGAGATGTGTAAAATGTGGAGCTGCCACAGCTGCTGTAGTTCTATAAAAAGCCTCGTGTAGATGAGGTCGTGAAATTGTACTTCAAAATTGATTTCGTTAAGGAAATTATTTCTCTTTTAGCACAAGAACAGTGTGGTGGGAGTTGAAAAGAAAGAAAACCCCACACAAACCTGGAAGAGTTGAAATGGCTGGCAGTGGACAGCTGTGAGAATATTGATGGTTACGCCCTCGTGCAATAAAGAGGATGTATGCGGTAGAGACACAATAAGACACAACGATCAATTTGTTTCCCTAACTTATCCACACGAGGCATTTTGTAGAGGGAACAGGAGCCATGGCAGATGTTTGGCTTTACATGACAACTGTAATCTCCGCATTTCAAATTTCAAATTAATCTTGAAATTTTGACTTTAATATAAAAATGGACATTCATTTTGTTTTCTTAATGTGGCCCTAATTCTCCATCATATAGTCTAGTGCAGGGGTGTCCAACTCCAGCCCTCGAGGGCCGGTGTCCTGCAGGTTTTAGATGTATCCTTGATCCAACACAGCTGATTCAAATGGCTAAATTACTTCCTCAGCATGTCTTGAACTTTTCCAGAGGCCTGTTAATGAACTCATCATGTGATTCAGGTGTGTTGACCCAGGGTGAGATCTAAAACCTGCAGGACACCGGCCCTCGAGGCCTGGAGTTGCCTACCTCGGTCTAGTGGAACATGTCTGAATGCCCTTCAGTGGAACAAACACTAGTTTCTTGGGGTTTTTTTTTCACTGCACCAACATTTAAGTACCAGCAGGAACCAGTAAAAAGTCTAAATGTTGTGTCATTCATACAGTAGAATAATTATCAGTGTTTCCTGAAAATGAAACTAAATTCTAGTACTTAGTTCAAGTGCCTGTTTGGCTCCAATTAAAGAATCTCAGTTCCTCCTTTTCAGTAGCTCAGACTGGTTTCCATGTTGTACACACAGGTCTTTGCAGTGTTCAGGTTTAACTGTTTTGTGTTTCCTTCCAGAGGAGCGACTTCTATTGTGTATCGCTGTGAGGAGAAACAGACCCAGAAGCCCTACGCTGTCAAAGTCCTCAAGAAAACGGTCAGTGAACCAGCATGATGGAGACTTTAGCAGTCCAACAATATATAACATGTGCACAGATGAGTCGAAACATTATTAGCAAGAAATGATGAAGAAAATAACGTAGACTGTCCAGTTAGAACAGTGCAAGTCAAAGTCTAGGAGCCAAAGTGTTGGTTTGCCAAACTGTGTTTGATGGGGTGGCTTCTGATTCTTGGTGGCTACCAATCCAACGTCCCGGACGAATCTGCTGCTAATATCTTTGTGATATACAGGAAACCTTCAAAAATCTGTAGGGTAACACTTCAGCAGAAGATATTTGTTATGTTTTGACTTATAAGGGTAAATCCGTCCATTCTGATCATGTTTCTTCTGTTGCAGATTGACAAGAAAATTGTTCGCACCGAAATCGGCGTTCTGCTGCGTCTTTCTCACCCAAACATTGTAAGTATATGCGTTTTCTCTCTATAACTGTAGGGTCTTTACCCTACATTATAGAGCACTTTGAGTAGTTTGGCACTATCTAAATTAAACTAAACTGAATCGAAAAGAGGGTTGAGTGCCTAAAATAGGTTTTGTGCCGAGCTGTAACGATGCTTGTTTAAGGGAATCTGTGGGAATTGGGTTGTTCTTGGACCCAGCCTTGGTTCCATTTGGCTGCAAACAGGTAAACGTTTTTCTGAAATGCATTTTCAAAACCATCAGAAACTTAAACGTGGATCTGCATTTGTAAAGAATTATTTGATGGGTGGAAATGGAAGTCTTAGCCCAGAGATCCACTAGACCCCAAATGATCTATCAGATGACAGCCAATAAGCTCCCAGGCTGTGAGCGGTCTAGTTCAAGTCAGGTCACTCGTAGAATATTTATATGTATTACTTAATCAAAACTTTCCTCCAGCTTTTAATGTCGTTGGATAAAAGTGTTGTAGAGTTGTGAACTTTCAAATCAAATTCAAATTTTATTTGTCACATACAGTCATACACGGTACGATATGCAGTGAAATGCTTACACAACTGCTCGTGACCTAAAGAAAAAAAGAAAAGGCTATGAATAAGAAATAAATATGAAAATTAAAGTTGAAAATAAAATAACTGTACAACAAAATACACAATACACATATAGAAATATATAAGAATGTATGAAGATATATATATATATATATATATATATATATATATATATATACTATATACAATACATACACTACACAACACACACACACATACACACACACACACACACACACACACACAACAACATTAATAATATATATATAATATATATAATATATATATATACATATATATATAAGATGTATAAATATAATATATATATACATACAATAACAGCAGCTGTACAAGTATTAAATGGAAATGAAGAAATATAATGTCCATGTGCTCCACATTTGTGTCTTGTGCAGTGCAGAATATGCTTAAAGTGATTTAGTGATGAAGTGATTCGATTAGATGACCACACATCTAATCGAATTAGTGTAAACAAAGTCCAGAATGTCCAGCGGACAACTTTGAGGAATTATTCTTGGTCCATTCATGTGAGTCACAAATAGTTGAAATAAGTGCAAAATATGAAAATATGGAAGAAAACACCAAAACAGACACTTCGGGTTCTGCCAGGACATGAATTAATGACTTAATTTATAATATGCAGAATAAATCAGTTCATTTTTATTGTTAAAGTTCATGTTCACCTGGTCTGGTGTGACTGAATAATCTCTCTTATTTTCAGTCGACTCTAAAATTTTCCCCATAAATCTCTCTTTTCTTTGTATCACTGATTTTAAACACGACCCTTTAATGTGAGCTAAAACACTTGTTTATGAGCTTGTAAGAATTTAGATTCAACTTTATTTCAATCTGAGCATGGCCCAGAGTTCATCTACCAAGTATGCGAGCTATAGCATGTATTCTAATATTTTATTTAAGACAAGACTGACGCATCAGTTCTGTTTTTCTTTTCTTAGTACTATTTTAAAAGCAGGTCGATGAACTGCACCACATCAAAGTACGTGATGTGTGGGCTTTTTTATTGTACTTTAAGTATTGAACTGTCTATTGTCTGTTTCATGTTTGTTTCTTTATTTGTTGAATCTGGGACAATGATGACTGGAAACATGAAAAAAATCTCGTTACTATGTTCCTGCTTGGAAAGTTCAAAAATACTTCAAAGTGTTTGCTCTTCTCAAGCATGTTTTAAGTGATATTGAGTGTTTATGTACCAGAGGCAGAATCAGTTGGTTTTGCCTTCACTATTAGTGCAGTTTCAGTTAGTGCCTGTTGTTTACCTGGTGGTTAGGCTTTGGCACTAAAAGCTACTTAGGCTTTAAAGGCTGGGTTTAGGCTCTGAAAGATCCTTGAAACAGGCCTAGGCTGGGATTAAGTTGTATTAATTAACATCTAATCCACCCTGAAATGGATTATTGGATGGAGGGATGGATGAATAGGAACAACTTGGTTAAGATTAGGTTCTATAAAGTGCTTAGTTAGGTTAGGTTTAGGTTTTACGCTGATAGATATTAGTAGGTTCAGACACTTAAAATCCTGAAATGGTTTAGGAAAAGATTGTGCTTATATCGTTCACATTAGAGTTGGGAATGACACAACCAAACCCAGGATGCTATTCTATACGACACCTTCATGTGTCACTGAGGAACACCAATGGCTTTGACAAAACTGGACATTTTTGCACTCTTACAGTGAATTATTCAATTACCAGTAATTTGAGCAAATAACAACAGTCCCACTGAAGTTCTATTTTTATATGGACATTGTTATTTACATATATGACTCTCAGTATTCGCTCATGCATTTTTAATATATTTCTGGCTTCTTGTGCTTTCCTGTGGCTCAGATCCAGCTGAAGGAGATCTTTGAGACAGACACAGACATTGCTCTGGTGCTGGAGTTGGTGACTGGAGGAGAGCTCTTTGACCGGTACGTACACACTCACATTAGCTGCTTTAGCTGTCCTACTGACATTGCTGTAGTTTTTGTGTTTAATTGAAAGTATCACTGGTTGGCTTAGTTTGAGAAATCTTTGATTACAAGTTGGGCTGTAGTCTGCAGTTCAGTTACAGTAGCTGTTGTGCAGTTGTAATGGCAGTAGTTGCTGTGCTGCATTTGTTACATTAGTTTCAGTGGTGTGTGTAGGTATATGCATTGCTGTATCATCAGTGGTTGCACATGCTGCATCAGTTGTGTTGGTTGGTCAGTTGCAGGTGTTGATCGAGATGGTGAATAGTGGAGTTTGGCTCGATCCATTTTGTTGTTATGTTTAGTTACAGATGTTGAGTTGGTGTGTTTAGATTTGCTGCAGCAGCTGTTGTGATTGGTGGAGTAGCGAAAGTTGCAATCGTCTATTTTTGGTATATGGTTTTGTTCAGGGTTGGCAGTGTGGCTGTAGTGGCAGAGGCTGGTTTTGCTGCAAAAGTTGTGATGTTTGGTTGCTATAGTTAAGAGCACAATTCCTGCTAATGAACCAATCACTTAACTTGGCAGTTTTCCTGTAGTTGCAGTGGTTGCCATGGTTAGATGTTGCTGTACTTTGGGTGTTTTAGGAGTTGCTGTGTCCGGTTACAGACGTTTCTGTAACTGAAGTTCTATGTTTGGGCACAGAGGCCCCTGTGTTAAGTTACTCATGCTGTTATTAAAGAACTTGTCATGTTTACTGGAGGTGTTACTGAAGTTTCCGTGTCAGCGATTGGTCATTTACATAAATTAACATGTTTAGTTGAAGCAGGTGTTGCTGTGTTTCGATGGCGTTGTTGGTGTAATGTGATGTGGTTGTTTTGACTGCATAAGTTGCCATTTTTACAGGCTACAACTGCAACAGCTACAGCGGTTTGCTCATTTTGTCCTGAGACTTCCAAACTGAGATGCAAAAGTCAAAGAGAATGAAAGTACTAACAGCTTGTTCCAACATCTCTGTTGGAAAACCGAACCAGACAAACACGTACATTAGTAAAGTGTAACCAATCAGAGAACAGATAAAGAGATGCTGCTCTTGATTTTCATGTCATTTTATCTTTGACTGTATTTTTGTTTCCAGGATTGTGGAACGTGGCTACTACAGTGAGAGAGATGCCGCTCATGTCATCAAGCAGATTCTGGAGGCTGTGGCGGTAAGATGCTGTATTCAGTGTCTGGTTTGACTTTGAGAGCGTTTTATTAAATTGTAATAAAAAATTGAATTATTGTGGAAACAAAGGCCTCTACAGGCTATGAGCAATGAGAGGAACTACAGAAATCCTGAGAGGAATTACAAAAACAGACTCTTTGCCTATAAATAACCTTTACAGGCCCAAATGCTGCTGTTATTAATTTAAAACCAAAAGTTTAGTTGCTGTACTTCCCATGTTTAATCCCTGGTGCTGCCTTTGTTACAGTAGTTGATGTACTTGCAGGAGAGGCTTATTTTTTGACCTGTGTTTGGTTACATGTGTTGCTTAAATTGGTTGGCTTAGTTGGAGTGGATTCCTTGTATAGCTGTAGGTCTTGCTGCCACTGCAGGAGCTGGTTTCATGGTTGTTGTTTGGTTGCAGTAGCTTCCGTGCTGCAGGTGCTGCTGATACTACAGTAATTGGTTTAGTTGCACAGTAGTGATGCTTAATCACATTTTCAGTAGTCGCAGGTTTATTTAGAGTGGCTGCTGACAGCTGGCATTGAGGCTCAATTTGATCTATTTGGCTGGTGTTGCTATACTTCGTAACTGCTTGGTGTGGTTGCAGCAGTTGCTATGTTTAGTTGCAGTTTCCTCCGCTGACGCGTGGTTGTTTGGCTGCATTATTTTGCAGTAGTTGCCATATTTATTTCCAGCTTCTGTCATTCCACTAGTTTGTTTGTTTGATGTGGTTGCTATGTTTAGTTACAAGTGTTGCATCAATTGCCATGTTTGGTTGCAGGTGCTTCTTTTGATGTAGTCGTTAATTCAGTTGCAGTAGTTTCCACGTTTAGTTTCTTTTGACATGCAGTAATTGCTGTTATTTTAAGGCTTAAAATGGAAGAAGGTCTGGGAACCTGAGCTCTGTCTGGGTTTTCTGCTTCTGATCAATCAGCTGCAGCGTCTCTGCTGTCTGTGGATCATTTACCTCCATCCACCCCTCTGCTCATTAGATTACTGCTCGCCCCCACCAGCTCTGCTCAGTCTCTGCAGCCTCACACCAAACCTCAGCTTTAAACAGTCTGTTTATAGATCTGAAAGGTTTCATGGAGAGCAGGTCGTCAAATCCGTAGAGGCAATGTATGTAAAATTAAATCAACACTGTCAAAGGTGTTGGGCTTTTATCCTCATCTGATGGAGCTAATTTACCGTTTTTTTTGGTCACAGGCTGACTAGAAACGTATTAAGCTGATATTTATCTGAAAGAACTAGATGTGACATTTCATTAGCACAGAAACATTATACGGCTCTAACAGGAGTCTGCTATCTTGCCATTCAGAAGAGGATTTTTTTCCTCGTGTAGGCGTGAGCCCTCCTCCAACTGATGAATCACAATCTTCCTGTTTCTCAACAGATTTGATCAAACGTTGAAGTGGCAAAGAAATCATATTTAAAGGTCAGCGTGCTATGCTTAATACAAAACCAAGAAGCATTCACTGACATGCTTATACAACACTGTACTGAACACAGACACACAGAATGAGCTGATTAAAGAAGCGAGTGAATCATAATAACATGTCATTATTGCCAGCATGAGACATCCCAATCTTTTGATGATCGTATGAAGCTTTTTGTTGCAGCTGCGGTTCTTTCTGTAATCATAATGCAAAACACACTCAGGCTGAGAGGCGTGTCTGCCTGTCAAGGCAAACTCAGGGGACCCAACACAGGTGTTGATGTGTTTATACTGTTGATGTATAAACATACTGTTG
>NW_024582366.1:1214237-1251924 GCF_018398535.1 Haplochromis burtoni
TATGGTTTCTAAGCATGGGTCAGTTGGAGGTATTGCTGTAGTTGCAAAGGTTGAATGAGTTCTATATTTGCAAGGTTTTAATTCATTTTGATATTAACTATGTTTACTTGCAGGTGTTGCTGCTTTGGCAGGATTTGCGATTTTTGGTACCAGGCTTACTGCTCTAGCAATAGATTAGATTTAGCTGCAAGTCTTTTGGGTTGCTTGGTTACATAGCTGGCTAATTTAAAGTCACATACGTTGCTGTAGTTACCAGGTTTGTTTTAGTGCCAGTAATTGGCATGTCTAGTAGGAGGTACGGCATGAGTTGCAGTGGTTGGCATAGTTACAGTAATTTATATATATAGCAAGTGACATTATTAATTGCATAAATTACCCTGTTTAGTTGCAGGAGTTGCTGTAGCCGTGGTTGATTTAGTTGCAGGTGTTGCTGGTATCAGTGTTGTTGCACATGGCAGCAGCGTGCAGTGGCTGCAGGTCTCTTATGTAACAGCTGCTTCCATCCTGCTGCTGAACAGATTAAAACCAGAGAGGATTAACGCACGCACACACTCGCACACACTGACCACAGCTGACCTACATCTACATCGCAGAGAAACATACGCCCCTTTATGTGTATGTGTGTGTGTGTGTGTGTGTGTGTGGGGGGGTGTGTGTGTGTGTGTGTGTGTGTGTGTGTGTGTGCGTGTGTGTGGGGGGGGGGGGGGGGGGGGGGGGGGCAGGATTACAGTACTGTTGTGTTTGTTGTATGTGATGTGAGTGGCATTAATCTGTAGCACAGAAACATCCCGCAGCCCCTGAACACAGCAACAGCTTTAACAGCAGATTCTCAGCATCTGAGTAAAGACCCTACAAGGTTGTGTTTGAAGTTAGAAACAAAATATAAAAAGAAATCCATATTTAAAAGCAGAAGTGGAAAACGACACAGAGCCCGTCTGCCTGTTCTGAATTACAACCCCACACCTTCACCAGCATGAAGGAGGCTCTTTGACTTCCTCACAATGTCAGCAACTGATTTTGTGATTCAACATCAAGCCGTAACGTGAACCTTCTCTGTGGCTTTTCCTCCTGTTTGGCAGCTCAATCTTCAACATCCTTTGTCCAATATATAAACTATCCCTCCTACGCACATCTTTGCTGCTCAACCTGAGCTGTTCCTCTGATGTACTCATTCCTAATGCTGTCCATCCAGCTCTTTGGAAAATCTTCACCGTAGCCACCTTCAGCTCAGTTTCCTGTCTTTTTAAAGTGCCACTGTCTCCAAACCAAGCAACAAAGCACATCTAGCTGTTATAATCTATTTAATTTAATTTATATAATGCCAAATCACAACAACATTTACCCTGAGATGCTTTATATTGCAGGGTAAAGACCCTATAATGATACAGAGGTAATCCCAACAATCAAAGATCGCCCTATGAACAAGCACTGTGTGTCACTGTGGAAAGAAAAACAAGAGCGCGTCTGTGGAAACAAGAAAAACACCCTTTCAGCTAGATTGCTTGTCTTTATTTGTAAATAACATACAAAAAACCCCTGGTCCTTTAGAATAATCAACAGTACACCGTTTTGTTATTTACCCGATAATTGCACTAAAATGCTGTAAAAGGCACCATCACCACAAGAATAGTCAAGAGATGAGGCCATGGCCCTGTGATGCAAACTACGCCTTGATAAAGTTTTGATATTGGGCTCTATTCCAGTTCTAAGGCTAGAAACGTGTTTATTTTTGCTGCAAAGTTGGGGATTTTAAATTGGGAGTCCATGGGGACTGACTCGCTTTTGGACCAGCCTCAAGCTTCAAGTGGCCATTAGAGTAAATGCACTTAAGCTCTGGCTTCATTTTTCAGTCCAGGAAGTTTCCGCTTGATGAGGCAACAATGGGATCATCTTTCCCACGTTTTTCATGCTTTTCTTCTCTGTGCTTTAGTATTTACATGAGAACGGTGTTGTGCATCGTGACCTTAAACCAGAGAATCTGCTGTACGCCGACCTGTCTCTGGATGCTCCGCTGAAGATAGGTAACAAACTCTCTACATACCCTCCACATCTGAATACAACAGCATGAAATGACAAGTTTATCATGTTCCAACACAAGTTGTGGAAAATATTTTTCTGTTATTATCGACCACGCTGTCTGTTATCATCAGTGGTGAAACAGTGCAGTTTGGAAATGCCGAGTATGACTGTGATGAGACATCGATGAGCTAAAACACATGAAAGTAAAACAAAACTCGTTTCCTGGCTCATAACAACAGGAAATTATTGCTTTGTTTACTTCAATTTTAAACACCGTCGGCATTTGCAAATAACATGTCAGTAACTGCCCTAAAGACTGTTTTCAAATCTGCTCCTATCATCTCAATTATGTCAGCTCCTATTGTGCTTATACTTTATGTAAAATAAAAATCAGCATTCTTAAAATAACCACAAACCGTGGTCGTCTTGTGGCCCTGAAAATATGCATGAACACTGGGGTTTGCTGTGAGAGCCCAAACATTTGCATACAGATTTAGCATCAGTCTTAAACTGAGGTTTTGCATACAGCTCAACCTTCAGTGTCTTTGGCTGCATTTGAGGCATTAAACTTGTGACTGCATCATATTTCGAGCTTGTTTAGTCCGAGAGGTAAAAACTCTCACAGAAACATATTGTTGGCTCAGAATTTGGTTCATTTTTGGAGGAGCTCCTGCGTCCAGATGGCCAGCGAGCCCTCGGCTAACAGATACAGATGGAAGCCTCCGTTCCTTTCGAGTGAAACTCTTCTCCACCAACACCTTCCTTTAGTTCAGAGACTTGCCTGCAGAAAAACACATTTTCCTCCACCTCCACTGCTTCACCCCCTCATTTCTCTTAATATAGAAACAGGAAACTGAACAAAACAAATGCATTACAAGGTTTTTATCTCGCTTCAGTCTGAATGAAAGAAAATATTCTCTTCTTTTACAGCTGACTTTGGTCTTTCAAAAATCGTAGATGACCAGGTGACCATGAAGACAGTCTGCGGTACTCCGGGGTATTGCGGTGAGTACAAAACCTGGTGTAGCGTAGCTATGAATACCACATTCACTTAAGCTCACTGTATTCTTATCTATATGGCCTCCAATCACACAACATTAGTCATCTCAAAGTCCTTTGTACTGTAGGTTGAAAGCCTACAGCACAAAATAGTCAAACGATCCGATATAAACAGCACTTGGCAATCAGAGAGAGAAAAATTTGCCTTTTAATAGGAAGAAACTTCCAGCAGAAAAAGGCTCAGGGTGGGGCTGCCATCTGCTGCGACCAGCCCGGGCTCAGAGCAAACAGTCGATGGCAAAAATAAGACTCAGCTCACAGAAACAACAAACAGGACAACACAAACTACTGCAAAGAAGCATAAACGAGTGAATGAGAGAAGAGTGATGGAGAAGTGCTACGAGTGTCATGTGAAAATTCTCAATTCATCAGGACGTAGTGAAGATGTCAGTGTTTTCACTGTGATCCTTCTAATCAGCTGAAGCCTGAAGGACGACCAGATAATGAGAAGTTACAACGTTAAAATTATTTTTCAGCATTGCTCTGAGCAGGATGCTTCTATTTTTGACAATGTTGTCAGTTAATTAGTACATCCTCAAAAACGACTGCAGTGTTGCTCACGGTAGTACTGGACATGTAACACCATCCAGAGAGGATTTCTGTTTAAACACCAGATTTTTAGGACCAAACACAGAATGACTGGATGGTGTCTCTCCCACAGCAGCACATCGTGTTTGAGGAAGACTCAAACACTCCAGCATAGTGTGGGACCTTTAATCTCAGTGATACGACATGGCACAGCAGCAGGACTTGGTGGTGTAGTAACAGCCAATGAGCAGCACTTTGAGGTGTGGGGAAAGTTAAAGTGGTGACGATATGGCAGCTGACGCTCTGGATGGTGTCTGTAGATGTTGCTGTAGTAGGTGTAGTATCAGTAGTAGATGTGTTTATTCACCTGCGTTGCAGTGATATATGCGAGTGGGCAGTAAGGCGTTCCCTGTGGCGTGTTCTCTGTGGGATTTCAAAAACTCTCTGTTAGAGCTTCTGTCAGCCATCTGCTGTCTAACAGACTCCTCTGCTTGCAGCTCCAGAGATCCTGCGGGGAAATGCCTACGGCCCTGAGGTGGACATGTGGTCGGTGGGCGTGATCCTCTACATCCTGTGAGTCCATTAACACCTTGCTGCCAGTCCAAGCGTACACTCACACATATATACTAAAATATTCATCGCTGACTCACTCTCATCAGTATATACGTTTTATGGTCCATCTGATTCATGACAGCCATTTAACACAATGACATAATGTGAAAGTCTGCATCCTGTTTATCTGCTTTCCTCAGACAGCAATTAAGCTTTTAATGCTGCCTTCAAATGGATCTGAGAGCGACACACTGCTGTGGTTTCTCATCTAGAAGGGATGTGGCAAAATAAGTGTCCTTTCCTAGACTCTTTCCTTTGGTTTGTTTCCCCAGACTCTGTGGGTTTGAGCCTTTCTTCGACCCAAGAGGGGATCAGTACATGTATAGTCGCATCCTCAACTGTGACTATGAGTTTGTTTCTCCGTGGTGGGACGAGGTCTCCCTCAATGCTAAGGATCTGGTGAGTTACACCAATGATTTGACATTATTATTTATGTTAAATGTGAAGAAGTGCAGGACCTCACACTTTATTTTAAAGCTCTCAGACATGTTTTAAACTCTCGCTGCCCAGGACAGCGTAGTAGAAACTTAAACTGACCTGAAAGACTTTATACTGGGCATTGACTGGGATTGGTGACATCACTGGGACTTCACACTTTATATTAACTTGTCTGGAATCACTTTGGACTTGGATGTATATTTGTGATGCTGTTTTTGGACGGCTTGGTACGTGTTGGATCTTTGGTTGGTGTCGACTAACACGACTAAGGCTTATGCTAAACTAAAACTAGACTTGGACTTGACTTGAGTGGAGACTTGTTTGAAATGATATTGAGATTTATGGAATGACTTGATGCACTAAATTGTCTTGGCCTTTACCTCTGGATGACTAAAGATCCATTTCTTGGTGTGATTTGAATTCAGAATGAAGTGAATGACTTGATAATTCACATGAGCCTGATTCTATATCTTGAATCTTAACATTTATTCATAGATTGGACTTGGACTTGTGTGAAGGCCCTGGTTTATCCTGTCTGATTTGTCCGCAGGTCAGTAAGCTGATTGTCCTCGACCCTCACAAGCGCCTCAGTGTCGGGGAGGCCCTGCAGCACCCCTGGGTGCTGGGCAAAGCTGCCCGGTTCTCTCATATGGATACTACCCAGAGGAAACTACAGGAGTTCAACGCTAGACGCAAACTTAAGGCTGGTCCTTTGTCATAGTTTCATTTCACAGTGATTGGTTTTGTGGGCATCAAAGGTCATAGAAGACTTTTCTGTCATTTTAAGATTTGAGTTGACATTTTGGGAGATAAACTAGGGAATGACTCTTGTACATAAAGCCCAAAATGAAATCTGCTCAGAGCATCTGCACCTGTATACTATGTGGCCTAAACTTTTATATACACACACATAGATTAGTTAAGCTGCAGGTGAAACTTCACCGGGGCTCCAGATTCCACCCACCAAGAGTTGGCTTTCAGATGATTCAAACTTCATGAATGAGGTCAGTAAAGATCTTAGTAAAGCTGGCTCTGGTGAGCCTGGGTGCAGCATAAAAATGTAAATTTAACAATCACAGGATTTACATTCGAGCGGGCAGTTGGTAACAAAATCATATTTTTTCTACATGGCATTTTGAATTTATTGAAATTACAGGACAGGGTAATAGAGAAACATGACAGGGAAGAGGAAGCTGAAAGCAAATATCAACTCAACATAGTTGACAAATCTGCTTTAAAGACTTTTAAAAGATCCTGAATGCTCACTCACTGTTCTGTGTGCTGACAGGCGGCCATGAAAGCTGTCGTGGCCACAAGTCGGATGCATGAAGGCTCGCGGCGTCGCACAGACAGCTGTGACATTCCAGGTTCAGGGGCTTCCAGGCAGAGCAGCATGCAGCAGGACCCGCCTCCTGAGTCTGCATGCTCCACCCAAAAAGACAAAGAGGCTCCACCTCCTGACCAGCAGTTGCCACAGGAAGTTGAATCGAAGTCTGCTGACCCAAACACCCTCAGCCCCTCTCCTCCACACAGCCCCAAACTACCCAGCTCTGATGTCACACCCGCAGGGCCCATCCCCACCAGACCGCCACTGCGCGCTGATGGGCTGCGACAAGTATCTGTAATCCCTAAAAGCATGCTGGTCCAACCCCGGCTGCCGCAGAAAAGCTGCTCTGTCATAGAGCCAACCCCCAGAGTTGGGGCCACACCCACACTGGGCTCACCCCCGAGTCCCAACAACCTCAGCAATGGCTTCACATCTGGGGCGGAGCCTACCAGTAAGACCACCCACTGCCAGTGATCACATGGCAAAATTAAAAAAAATTCTCGACTCTGCTTCAGTTTCACACAGAAGTAAAAAACGTTCAGCTTTCAGCAGCTAAATGAACTTATTTGGACCAAATTACAGTAAACCTAAAATCTGCAGCTCACATTTAACCCGCATCACCACACGTCTGGGATCTCTTTGGCTTACATGCTAACAGATACGGATTCATGGAGGGGTCGCTGGACATTTCTGAAGATGGGCAGGTGTTTTATCTTCTGTTTTTTAGTATAAAGGCCTTCGATTATTTAGGAGAAGTAAAAATAATTTCCCCCATTAGCACTCGTTTATGTGAGGGTTGACTAAAAACACAAGAAATGTAATAAATGTGAATTGTCTGTTAAGCACTTCAATCTCAGCAGCACTGTCGAGCTTGTTTGCTCATTTTCACTGAGACAGTGGACGTGTTAAGCTAAGTCAGTGACAAATAACCAGCATGCTGGGGAGCAGTTATCAAGGCCGTGCACATTTGGACCTGAGGGTGTGTTAGCATTTAGCTCACCCACTACAGCACTTCATCAAGTAGCTCTGAATTATTCAGCACATCAGCAAGACTCAATATATTTTTGCAAAGACTCAACATATTTGGAAAAAATTCGAATAATAAAATAACTCGTAAGAGCTACAATTTATTTGTCTTACCACAGAAATGAACCAAAGACGTGTGTGTTTACAACCAAAATGAAGCACTCGATCAGTGACACTGGACAATGGCGTCTATTATCACACCTTCTTACTTACAACTGGTATCAAAAGGGAGCTATTATTTTTTAAGTTCTTATTTTTTGTTATTTTCTGTAATATGTTACAGTTTGAGCTGTCAATTTTAAACATGGCTAACATTTCAAATAAAAAGGTGAAAGTATGTAAAAGTTATCCATATATGCAAAAAACTCAGAACTTAAAACTGTTTTCTGCTGTTTTTTGTATTTCTTTTTAAATGTATTAATTTTTAATGTTCAAAATCTTTATGTTTTCATCTGCTACAGGCAGTACATGCTTACCTAGTGTCAGGCTTACAGAAGTTAGCAGATTTGAAGAAAGTGTTTTTTGGGTGGGGGTGTGGGGGACGGATGAATAGCTCATTTCCGACAGGATGAATTGAGGAGTATTTTAACTCTGCTAACTCTGCACTTACTATCTCAGTTGTAGAGATTTGGGGAAACTTCAGAATAAATAGGCCACTGTGGCTTTCAAAGTAAACTTTAATGGAGCACACATTAGAAAAGTAAAAACTAACACCCAGAAAGTTTCTGGATTACTGCAACTAAATGCAGTTATTGACTGAGCAGTTTAGTAATACAGAGTTTTTAATAACCCAGATTCACCAACAAAATCTGCATCTAACATCAAAGAGGTTAATCGCCGGAGAAATAAACGACAGGTTTTCTTCAGGGAGGAAAAAAGTGCTTCATTTTTGCTGCAAACATTTATTTTGGTCTTTGCAGACTCCCACATTAAAGGGACATTACAACATTTTGCACCAAACACTTTTGCTAAATTTGACTATGACTCACATGTCCTACAGTTAGCCTAGCATAGCATAATACTGGCAATAAAGAAGCAGCTAGCTTTAAGTCCACTTTCCACCACCTTCAGACTTAACAGCCCAGATCTCGTAAACAGACTTGGACTGCTATCATGTGGGCTTGATGAATGTATCCGGTACCTGAGGAATTAGGATCAAATTTTGACTCTGTTTCTTTTCTTTAGCGTTTCTGTGGTAACATTCGGGTGAGATCTGGCAAAGAGCTGACTGTTTGTGGGCCTAGATTGTGATTGTGCCTGCTGTGATTTAGATTTGCACCACAACTTGGGTTTAACAAAATCAAGTTCAAGTCCAACATTCAGATAATGTATGGATTCCCTAACTGAGTGGCACCGCAGGCCGACCTTTACTGCAGCTAAACATTTAACAATCTAATTGAAAAGAAAAAGGAATTCGTTCAATTTCCACAAAGAGGCAATAATCAATTATTTCTATCCTATCCCAGGTTTAATGTTCATGCTTTCTGTCTGTTGGCAGGTGTAGGTGGAATTTCCTCCATACTTAACACAAAAACATGAAACTGAAATCCATGCTGATCTTTTCCTTTAAGTCCTGATCTGGGACAAACTGAGACTTGAGTATTATGTTTGGGCTTCTTCTTCTTCTCCTGACGCAGAAAGCGGACTTTTCCTGTGATGCTCAGGACAGAGACTGATTGTATTTTATTAAACGTACACAATGACTTGGCGCTCACCTGCATGAACGGATGCTCTTTATTCATGGACAAGGAGAGAGAGCGCAGCTTCATTTCTCGGCTTTTTCTTCTTCTTCTGCATCCCTTTTTTTAGCATGCGCGCTCAGACGCTTCAGACTTTCATGTTGCTGTAAAACTCTGAGTTTTTTAATCCTTTTTACTATTTACCGCCGACACCCGCTGCCGTGATTACGCAGCTGTATGAGTAAATAGAGTTCCTCCAGTGTGTAGCGTTCAGGTAAGTAACTCGTGTTTGTGATCTTCTCGTAAAATGTTGTGTTGTTTACACTTTATCAGCAGTGACGATGCGATCTTATTTGCACTGTACATACTGTAGTTTGGTTTTAGACAAGTTATTACTAACATCTTTACTGCTCGACTCACTAAGAAACATGTTCAGTGTTTAAGCTCCCAAATATACCAAATTTGACCTTCGTGGAAAATAAACCCCTTTCATCCGATCTAAAACCACACGTTCTACCTCTTTTTGTACAGGGGCTTCCAAAATGAAATGAAAAGATGCAGATCTGGAAAGAAAATGAGATGAGACAAGAAAGATCCAATTTACATTTACACTTAAAGTTATGGTGGCCAAGACAGAACCAACAGAAAGTCTGAGAAAACACAAGCAAGCACTTTAAGCCAGCCAACAGTGCATGCTACCTAGCAGGAAACATTATACTGTTTGCTGGTTCCACAGTAGTTAATCACTGTGAGGTTTTGGAGATGTTAGAGGAGTTTGTAAGAACACTACATTGGCTACCGAGCGGTTTCTCAAACATTTTGTTTGATGTGTCCAATCTCCACTCACGACACCACAGCATATTAGTCAACAAGTCCTGAATTTATCACGAGCCAGTGCAGGAAATTCCTCTTAACTGACCGCACATATGCTCACACAGAGCAATTCATTTGTTTGCTTAATCACTGAGTGAGGCTGGTCAGGAGGCTCGCGATGAACTGGCTGCTTCAGATGTTGTTTATCAGCATCTGATAGCAAGGCCACGATCTCCAAAAAATCATGGAGAGCCTTGCCAAGATGTCCAAGCCGGGATGCCTCTTACTTCATTGTTTTCTGCATTCGTTCCTTGTCTCACTGCAGGCAAGCAGTTTTCTTGTACTGCATATCGTTAGCTTCATAGCATAAGTGCCTAAGTCATTTTTTGGTCAAATTGAGATTTTTGCCTAACTTTACTCCCCTACCACTGCTGCATCATCCTGTCCGTCACAAAAAAAATGACTTAGGCACTTATGCTATGAAGCTAACGATATGAAGAATGGACACGACGTTGGTTTTTTGAATAGATGAGAGGGTGGATAGCTCATGTATCAGCTGACACTAGCAAGCTTGGTTCGTAAGCTGCATCCACCTGCTGTAAGGTGAATGATGCAGTATTCTCTCACTGCGCTTCTGAAAGTGAAAGAAGGATGCTCAACTGCATCTGAATGACATCATCTACAGTTGAATCCGCCTCCACACTGACAAGCTGTTTCTCAGCAGAGAGCTCAGTCCACAGTGAACCGCTTCACATAAAACCAGTCCAGTCTCTACTTTATCGAGACGTTTTCACTTTGCAAACAGCAAACCTGCATCACAGCATCATGTCTGGAAGATAACTAAAGCTAATATCTCACAGCTTTGATTCTCAGCGGTTAAATCACCCACACAGACGCCCTGCTGATTTTAGGATCAAATCTTTTATTTTAAAAGAAGCTAATTATGTCTGCAGCACACCAGGCTGGATGAACGTCATTATATATCAAATTTGTAAATAATATTAATATGTTGAAGCAATCCATATATCTGGTATGTGATTTAGCTATCTTTTGATTCTTTTGGCTCAATTCTTTTCAGAACTGAGTTAAAAGAATCTCATTTTAAAGCACTTTAAGAAGAAACGTGAAGAGATGCAGTAAAGTCTCATTAAGCAGTAAACTGTGGTGTTTACAGCTGCCTAAAGGTCTCTGCTTTGTGTTCTGTCTCAGCCACCATACAAAATCCTAGATTATGAAGAGGAGCACATTTGTTCCTGAAGGGCTTTTCTTTTTTAAAGAGGAACCACAGCTGTAACCAACACTGCTCCCAAAATTGATGAAAGCTGATGAATGGATGGACATGCTGATCACAAGCTTACCATCTCATAAATTCAACAGTCTGTCTAATCGCTGTCCCATATTTTATTTAGATAAAAAATATATTTGCATTTATGCATCAAATCATTCTCTTCAATTCAGACCACTCACCCGGGTTTTCACATGGTTACATGGGAAGTAATGAATCATTAAAAAGGAAATATCAAACCTTCAGTTTCAGACTGTCAGTCACAAAACATATATTTTGGATTTGAATTTCAGTTTGTGATTTGGTTCCTCTTTAAACCATTCAGTTAAAGCACGAGTTTTCCGTTGGACAGATGTGTCACAGCTGGATGCCACGTTTACCTGAGCACAGGTGTTTAAAGCTTCTTGCCAGACGGAACACACTGGATAACTAGCAGTCGCGGTGAACGCATGTAACTGTATATTTGATTTATATCTATACGCTTCTGTAAGAACATGAACATTTTGCTTCTATTTATCTAGCCTGTTAGAGATTTGCAGGGTGGGGTTGAAGTGGGTGGGGCTACAACTGTAAATGGTATTTGTTTTGTGTTTGATGAGTATAATTGTACCTTTTTTTAAAGATTCTGACAGCTGACATATAAAGTGACAGTGTAACAGTCTGAGCTGTTACACGTGTATCTTTGCATGTATTATTTAACTTCCTTTGATCACATCAGATTGAAGAAGCAAGCAGGGAGTTTGAATCCTGCAGGACTCTGTAACAGCTGCTCAGCTGATCTGAGGTCTGTTTGAATGAACTTTTGCTGCAGGATGTTTCAGGCAGGGTTTTGCATCACATGTACAGTAAAGGATATGAATCACTCATTGCTTCTGGTCTTCTTTCCACACCTTTGCTGTCAGCCAAAGACGTTTGGAGGACAGATGGATGCAGTGTTGACGGTATTCTGGTATTTCTTTTGGTGACAAATGAGTGTGCTCATCATACACACGTTTTGTTCGTCATACTCTTTCTAATTTTAAATAAAATAGAGAATTCTAGTGTGAAAATGCTATCATGGCGTCTAAATTCAAGTGTCGCTTTCAATGTAATCGGACAGAAAATAGAATTCCTTGGAAAGATTTAGAATCGGAAAGAGGAAAGAGGAGGCTGGAACGGGTTAAGTTCAGGATATTACACAGAGTCAGTGCAACCTGATTGTAAATCAATTATGTAAAAAAATAAAACTAACATATAAATATAAAACAAATATAAATGCTATGTACTTATATGGTTTCTTTTTGACTTCTGTTGCCATGATGACAGATCTTTCTTCAAAATAAGATTTCTAATCTCAATGAGTTTTTACCTGGATAAATAAAAGACTAATAATAAAATGTAATTTGTGTTAACCCACTGAGCATTATCTGTTGGTTAGAGAAAAATCTACATGCGTTTCAATTCAGAAATGCAAACATGCATTTGAGTATATCCACGTTTATACTCTGTCAGTGAACTTTCCTGACCAGGTTCTGTTGTTTGACCTGACCAGTGTGTTGACCAGTTAGCTCACGGGCTTCGGGGTGAAAGGTCAAAGGTTTCGTTTCCAGAGTTTCTGTTCACTTTTCTTCATATTTATAGAAAGATAATATAAAACAATTCTTGCATTCACATTTCCAACAATGATTAGGACAAAATGCATCAGAGAGCACGGTGACGTTTTCAACATCACAGAATCGATTGCTTTGATTTTTTGTTACAACTGTTTAGTACAGACTACATGTGAAGTCATCCAGTGTTAAAATGTACAGTTTCCCATGCTAGGGGCACACTGAGGACTTGGTAAGCAAGCAGAGAATGCAAGTGGTAGTCGTTCCCTTTCTCCTTTGAACCATGAAAACCACAGGGAGAGAGGTGGGGTACACCTGGACAGGTTAACACAGACAACCATTCACACTCACCCCCATGAGCAATTTAGAGCCAATTAACCTACCCTCACTAATTACATGGGACCACACAGACACGGGGGAACACGCAAACTCCACACATAAAAGTTCTGGCTAGACAGTGGAATCAAACTTGAGACCTTCTTGCTGTGATGCAACAACCACTGTTCCATCATGCTGCGGCTAAATAACACACTAAATATGACTATGAAACATGAAATATGTGCTTCAGGTTACCGTGTGTCTTTCTGTATAAAAGCCTGGATTTGTTACCGATTAACCCATCCATCCATCCAGTCACTGCCGCACATCCTTTTCAGGGTCACGGGGGGCGCTGGAGCCTATCCCAGCTGTCATAGAGCGAGGGGCGGGGTGCACACTGGACAGGTCGCCAGTCTGTCGCAGGGACACAGAGACAGACAACCATTCGCACTCACATTCACAGCTATGGGGCAATTTAGATTTTTCAGTGAACCTTTCCCCACAAAGTGCATGTCTTTGGATGGTGGGAGGAAGCTGGAGTACCCGGCAAGAACCCACGCAAACACGGGGAGAACATGCAAACTCCACACAGGAAGACCCCGGCCTGATGGTGGAATTGAACCCAGGCAACAGTGCTAACCACTGTGCCACTGTGCTGCCCATTAATTAAATTCAAACAGAAGATATCAGCCTGACCATCATGTCCAGTAAGAATACCAGTTTAAGGTTTCTTTGGATTCATTTAATTATTTGCTGTGATTTCCTCTGTACACCTTCATAGCAGAGAATCTGAGAAACAGCAATTGTAATAATACAATTTTACCATCAGTTTTATTGTTTCATGAATTATTCCTCATAATTATGTTTGTTTGTGTTACCTTACATAAACGTTCCCATCAGAAAAATACTGAGTTTAAGTAATATGAGCTCAAATCGTGATCAAGGACGCCTAAATGTCATTCCAGGAATTGAACCTGTGGCCTCCAAGCCATTACTCAGCCTCTGAGCAGAGTTTCTGTCTGTACATTTTCCCTCCTTGCGTTGTTCCACACCAGTATGAAGATGTGAGCCTCCAGTCTGCCGTTGACACCTCCCTCACTGAGGTGGCGCTGTAGCCCCGCTTTGACTTCTTCCATGGCCGCTCAGGGCGTACTGATGTCAGCACCATATCATTCAGGCCCCACAGGATGTGCTGCTGAGGAGAGGTTAGTCCAGTCAGAAGGCAGACCAGGAGGGGAGCAGATCGTGGATGCTGAGAGAGCCGCACGGACGACAACAACTGAATAGACGGCGTGTTGGAGGAACCTGGAAACAAAGAACATTGTAGTATTTTTTTCCATGTTAACAGAAGAAAATGGCAGAACTGTATGGATGTGTTTAATATTTTAGATGAATTTCCAAACTTCCATTATTAGGTAAAATGCACTGAAACAACAACACAAACATCAGATCCCAGACAGGCGCCTTTGTACTGCTTACTGTGATTTCTACAGTGCCATGAAAAAGTATCTGCCCCCTTCCTGAGTTTTAATGGGTTTTCTTTTTTGCATAGTTACATGTGTCAGACCCTCAAACTTCCCTTATTAGATAAAGTAGGGGAAGTGGTAGCTACTCAACTGAAAAAGTTCAACAATGTTGTCTCAGGGATTAATGTTAAAACATCTTTTAAGGTCAAAGCTGCATAAATTGTAAGATTATCCAAGTCAAAGCAAAATAGTTTTAAAATGATTATTTCCATCTATGAAGGGTGGAAAAAGCGGATGATCTGATATCCGAGTGTCGGTGTTGTTCCCACATCATCATAGTAAATGTTGTTCCAGGTTCAACATTGCAAGTGACCAATCACATTGTTGTGATGTCCCCCTTTTGTGCCTTTGAAAAATACCGCCTTAAAAAAAATCTATTTCACTTGCGAGAAGAGAAACCGCTTCTGTCCGCCGATCCAGGAACTTGAATTCTTTGCATTTCAGGATACTTTCCTTTCATAAACGGTAAGCATTATACATATTGTCCTTACAGAGGCGCTTTCTCTTCTCGCAAGTGAAGTAGATTTTTTAAGGCGTTTGTTCAGCAGAAGGTGATTGGTCACTTGCAATGTTGAACCTGGAACAACATTATTTATGATGACGAGGGAACAACACCAACACGAGGATATCAGATGGTCCGGAAAAAGCTCTCCTGGACCGCTGTAAATGGGGGGATTCCCAGTTTCATCTCAAATTTTCCAATAAAAACATCAACATCTGTAAGACTTTTGGGAAAGTGTTCAGTGGACTCTCGAGACAAAAGTCGAACTTTTGGGAAGGTTTGTATTCTGTTATATCTGGGGTAAAACTTCATAAAAAGAAAATCCTATGAAGAGTCAGACGCGGGGGTGATGTCTCGGGGCTGCTTTGTGATGGTCTTGGGCTTTTTTGCTGCCTCAGGGCAATTTTCTTTCCTGGACATAACCGTAAGTTCTGCTCTCTACCAGAAATTCCTGAAGGAGAATCTCTGGTCATCAGTTTGTGAACTGAAGCTCACGCAGACTTGGGTTATGCAGCCGGATCCAAAACTCACCGCAAAGTCCAACCCCTGAATCTGTGGCTCCAAAGAGAACCAAAATGAAGTTTTTAAGTGGCCAAAATCTGGACGTAAATCAGACTGAGATGTTTTGAAGTGACCTTAAACAGGCTGTGCATGCTGGAAAACCTCAATTGTGGCTGAATTAAAGTATTTCTACAAGTAAGAGTGAGCAAAATCCTTCACAACACCTTGAACGATGGCACGAGCAGTTATTAAGTTTAGGGGGAAATTTCTTTTCACACAGGTAGGTTTGGATAACTCTTTCGCCTTATTCAATGAAATCATCATCTAAAAACTGCATTTTATATTTGCTCTGGTTATCTTTGTCTTCTATTAAAAGTTGTTTGATGATCTGAAATATTTAACAAGCCATTCGTGGCATTGTATTCTTAGTTTTTCAGTTCTAAAGTCCAGAGAGGCCTGGACTGAACATACAGATAATTAAACCCCTGACATACTGGTCTAAAGGGAAAAACAAAGAAACAAAGACGATCTTTCATCTTGTTTTATGTTTCCATGTTTTTGTTAGTTTCTAAAGAGAAGCTCTCAAAATCCAAACAGAATACGAACACAGTGCTGACCGTGGTGCAGTTTGTCTAGTGGAGCTGTAGCTGTTGACTTGTTTTGATGGTTGAGAAGGTCATCATCAGCATCAAAGTCAGCCACTTCTTCATCAACATGCACCACCAGCCGGGTCCCAGGGCCAAAAACCATCGAAAAAGAGAAAGTCTGTCTGGTGGGAACTGAGCAAACAGTGCAGCAGCTGCAGCGGCAGCAAACCACCATTACTAACAGTGGAACAAACGTGAGTGTTAAAGGAACAGTTCACTATTCTGTGCAGCATCTTACCTTATGAGGATGATGAAAGTCACTGCAGTTTCCATGACGATTCCACTAAAGATTTAGCTGAAGAGAGAAAAATCCTGGTAAACAAAGATTAAAGTAAAAAGCCTACACCACTCATAATGCTGTTGAATAATACCTGTGCATCTTTCAGATTAAAGTTTTTCTAAATCATATCGTTTTCCTTAAATACTGATATTAATTTCTCAGCTGCCTCGACCTTAGATATTTACCTTTGATAAGTGTGTCCCCGTGGTTCCTGCTGTCACTCTGATGCCCACAGATCTCCTGTGTCGTATCATCTCTCATCAGTGAAATCAGGAAACTTCAGGGTCTGGAAAATAGAAACATGAGAAACTGCTGGAGCAGAACAACAACAGTCTCCAGAGGAGACAAACTGCTCTTGGATCACATCGACCGTTGGTTTAGTCAGTTGGTGAAGGACAGAAAAACAGGAAATTTTCAGTTTTTTTCTTAATTCAACTGTTGGACCCCAAATAAGATCCCAGTGAAACCGTCAGTTTGCATGTTCACAAACACTGTTTTTATGATTTATTAGCTGAACATTTCCCATAAAGATACACTGTAACACAACATCTAATATAATATAATATAATATAATATAATATAATATAATATAATATAGTTCAAGTTACATATGATCTTTGTTACATTTAAATAAAATGTAACTGATGCAAGAGATTACTGACAGTTTAAGGAGACTGGCAATAAATACAGCGCTGATTGTAACTATGGCAATTACATTTTTGATTATAATTTTCTTGAGATGCTTGATGTTGAATGTTTATTTCCTATTTCAAGTAAAAGAGTTGATGAGTATTTTTAAAATATTTCACATAAAAGATACTAAAATTACTTTGGGGACTTTAAGGACAAAAACTTTCAGAGCAAATAAAACTAAAAGACTACGTGTGATTAAACATTTCATTTAACATTTCACTTGATTTTTGTTTTACAGCACAAACACAAAAAACACCAGAAGTATAACAGCTCTGCATCAAACACATTTATAATTTTATTACCATCTTGTACGGAGTTTTTAAAATGGTGTAAGATTGTCTTGAAAGAAATTTTCATGTTATAGCAGCTTACAGGAAAATACGTCTTTAAAGGGCGCATCCACGTAGAAATATGATTTTGATGCATACTTCACTTCATGACATCTGCGCAGATGTTGTTCGTCTGCTTGCTTGAACACCTGCAGCTTTTATGACATCACAGCTATTTTTCAGTCACTTGGGTTAAATGTGAAACGTTTAGGTTAAAGAAGAAATAAATCTCAAGTTAAGCTGGCCTACATGCCCCCATGGCACAGAGGCATGCTGTCCTTAATTCAAGGACAGTAGAAGGGTGAAAAGTAAGTTGTAACAATGAATCTTTAAGTCATGCTTTATCTGTATTTTCAATTTTAATAATGTAAAATATATATGGTTAGATATTTAATGATATGAGGTGTGTCAGATTTTGACAAGCTCTAGAGGTTTCTGCTTACTAATGAGAAGTTTTTTACTTTAATAACTAATAACTCTTTTTTTTAAACTATTCTTCATTAGGTCAAAAAATGTTGTTACATGTGTTTCCCTGTGCATATTATTAATATAAAAGAGATTATAAAAAACTTTCAGATAACCTCGACATTCACGGTATAAATTTAGGAGTGGCAGAGAAGTACATGCAGGTTGTGCAGAGGCAGCGCTGAGGTGTGCAGTAAGAGTGACACCAAGGCTCAACTCTGAGCTGCTTCTTGTTTGCAGTGGTGATGAACAGGCTGACAGATGAGGTCAGACAACAGTCTCTGTGAACTATATGTTTGCAGATGATACTGTGATCTGTAATAACAGCAAAGAGCAGGTAGAAGAAAGCCTGTAAGTAAAAGGAATGAAATGTCCTGGTATTACAGCACACATCTGTGAATGAGAAAAAGGTATAACAGTGAAGCTGCACAGAGCACAGGTGGTGAAGGTGGATGAGTTTAAGTACCTGGGGTCAGCCATCCAAAGCAGCAGTCAATTCACAGGAGAGGTGAAGAGGAACGTGCAGACAGGTGTGACAGAAGGACAATAGCAGGAGTGAAAGGGAACGTTCATATCCACCAAATCAAAACACACACACACACAAACAACTAAATTATGCTGAAAACACAGTAGACGCCAACAAAACCACATCACTGCTGTCAGAGCACATTCACCGACCAAACACAGCCTGGCTAACTGCTGCAGCTGTGCAATGGTTTCTCAGGGGAAATGGGTGGCAGAGGAGTTCAGGGAAGAGACAGGACACAACTACAGGCACACAAGGCTGAAACTATGTTTGGATCAACAGTTTTTATTATGGAAGGTATCAACAGGAAGCAAGCATTCTTGCTGGGTGAACAAGTGTGTTTCCTGTATTTGGCAAAGACAGAATCAAAGAAAGATAGCGTACTGCAATGTACAAGAAAGGCAGTTTTTATTTATGCATTTTTAGCTTTGCTGATGCTATAATCTAGCAATAAATCTGCCAGCAGAAATGGTGGGGAAAGAAAAAGTAGTGCCACAAAGCAAATACCTTTACAGCAACAGCCTCATTTGGCCGGACTGTGAGAGCGCATGGATATTGAAAAAGCACAGCCTTTAAATCACTGTTAATTCAAACACAAGTTAATTAAAAATCTCAGAAACTTGGCCGTTGTACATGTAAGCTCATTGTTTTCAGTCACTGCACAAAAAAGCACATTTATTAAACTGTGAGATGGGGTGCAGATATTCTTCTGCGTATGATGTTCAAAGATGAGGCTTAAAAATGAGGGGAACTGAAGAAGAGCAGAGAAACAGTCTGAACAAGCAGCCAAGTAAAGCCAACGACTAACTGGCCGATCCTCACTCCTGACATTATTTCCTTCTGCGGCTCCGTGGCCTTGGTTCCTTCTTCCGGTCATCTCCCCGGCTGATTCCACAGTAATAAACCGCCGAGTCGCTCTGCTTGGAGCCTTGCACCACCAGTGAGCCATCGGCCGCTATAGAGACTTTACTGCGGGGAACACCGTTGCCGTATTTCAGTTTGAGTCTATCCATAGACCTGAAGGAGACAAGGAGCTGTGGTCCCTGTCCTGGTGCTTTCCTGTACCAGCTGAGGGTGGTGGGCGCGGTCGGGGCAGTGGTGGTGGTGAGCATGGTGAAATTGGAGGTGTCCAGCAGAGGGCACTGCAGGGTGGCATTCTCTCCAAGCCTCACCTGGATGGTCGATGAGGGATCGACAGCTGCATGGTTCTGTAAACCTTTACATGAACAACATCAAAGCGTTTCATATTCCTCGCATACTGAAATGTTGTGTAAAGTAATATGAACACGTAAAAAAAGCTTGTAGTGGAAAATCAAAACCTACAAAGTGAGTGTTAAAAATAAAAATTAACATGGGAAAAAATGTTATAACATGTCATAAAATCAGAAATGTTTGGGTCCAGATTTGTTGAATAAATGTTAAAGAAGAAAATAGCTTAAAAATTAAAGTATGTTAAAAAAAATCTCAAAATATTACCATTACGATCAAAAACTTTAACCTTTTGGAAACGTATTAAAAAATGTGCCTGTTTTCTTTGCATTTAACTTTAAACAACATCAGCGTTTAGTTTGTTTGACCAAGATTTAAAACAGAGGAAAACCTTCTAAATTAATTTTTAATGAATGTTTATTCAATCAAACCTGTAAGTCTGTGAGCCAATAAACATTTTCTCTTTTGCACTCTAATCTCTTAATCCTGCACACAGGAAGCTTCATTTTGAACAGATTTTCACCATAAAATCCTTTTAAATTGGCCTAAAGTGGCGAACAGAGCTTCAGCCTGTCGACAGCGTCTTCGTTAAACATCCAGTTTTAAAGTCGGTGAGTCAGTGAAGTGTGAATTTGAATTCATTAATTGACGACAGAAAAGACAGAAAGTAGAACTCACCACTGAGAGCGAGCAGGATCACCAGCAGAGACTCCATCATCAACTGACTGAGGAAGCTGCGGCTGCTGCTAATGAAACCAGCAGAGTGTTTCAAAACAAGACTAACGGATAACAACACATGGCTCAGTATGTGAACGCTGGATGTTTGTCCCTCATGTGAGTCCTTTAGTTCTCATGTATGTAAATGTGGTAACACTTCATTCGTATGTTAGCTACATTTTAAAAAAATATTTCAAAAGATATTTCAAAGAAAGTTTTGTACTAATCAGAAGAGACATACTTTTAACATTTAACATAGTTTAGATATATTTGGACACTGACACAAGTTTGTTTTTTTACCTGTCGACTGAAACATATAATGGACATAACTCTCAGCCTTCGTTTGGGGCTATCCACATTTCAGTTCGATGCAGGGTTTAGGAGTTTCAGCTCCCTAACATGTGCTACCCTGTTTTTAAAGGCGCCGAAGGTAATTAGACTGACTCAAAGAATATTTCATGGGCAGCTGTGAGGAATTCCTTTGTTATGTCATTATCAATTAAGCAGATAAAAGGCTTGAAAGAGTTGATTTGAGGTGTTGTGTTTGCATTTGGAAGATTATGCGGTGAACAGATAACAGTCAAAGGAGCTCTCCATACAGGTGAAACAAGCCAATCTTAAGCTGCAAAAACAGAAAAAAGCCCATCCGAGGTATTGCTACAATATTAAAGGTGATAAAAACACTAAGCTTTGGTTCAGTCAAAGCCCAACCCATTTGACCTTAGAACTGAAGAAGCTTCTCGGGTGAGAGGTGAAACGTCTTCAAGCAACTTAAAGAAGTCCAGACGCTTTTCTTTGCGAGCTCCTTTGACTACGATGACCTGGATGACTGAGAACCTTCACAGACATGACAGCATATATTGCTCTGCACACCTTTCAGCACTGATCATGCTTATCCAGACGTGCAAGCTGCCAGTTCCATATGCACTAATGCAGCGGTCTCCAACCTTTTTTGCACCACGGACCGGTTTATGCTCGACAATATTTTCACGGACCGGCCTTTAAGGTGTCGCGGATAAATACAACAAAATAAAACTAGTACCGGTACCGAAAAAAAGAAGATTTATTCATAACACACGTGAAAAGACCAGGAAAACAGAGTTAACGATCAAAACGATAACAAAATAACACTGAAAACCGATAAAAACCCTGAAAACTATACATTTCACACCTGAGCCTCAACTCTCGCGGCCCGGTACCGGTCCGAGGCCCGGGGGTTGGGGGCCGCTGCACTAATGCACCCCTATACCAACATAGATACGGGCTGTGGACTGAGTGCTGATAACAAGCCATATGGTCTCTTTCTCTGACCTTTACCTCTGACCTTTAGCATGCATGTTTTACAAACAGAATTACAAATCTCGATTCTTCTGACCATAGAACAGCTTTCTACTTCCCCACATTTTAAACGAGCTTTCGCCCAGAGAGGAAGGACGCATTTCTGGATCATGGTAACAAATGGCTTCTTCTTTCCATGATAGAACTTTAACCTGCATTTATCGATGGCATGGTGAACTGTGTTCACAAACAATGAAGTGTTCTGGAGCCCATTCAGTCATTTTCACCACAGAATCATGCCTGTTTTTATTGCAGTGCCAGCTGAAGGCCCAGAGACTGAACGAATACACAGATCACTGTTGATGGTCACAATTTTTTTAAATATAATTTTAACAGAATTTTGTTAAATGATCACACTGTATAAAATAATACCATGAATAATTATTGAACTCTTGTCTGTGTTGGGAGTTTGAAGGTGTAGAGTATGTGATCTTCCAGCAGGTGGTGCTGTGAAATCATCACTGCTTCGGAATCAGTCTGAGGTATGAAATCATGAGATGATGAAGCCTCAAAGGGCACACAGGGACTGGAGACTGTCACAAGCCAAAAACAACTTGTTTCAAATCTGAGCTTGTGCAAGGGGTTGCACAAATCTCTCCTCTCAAAGCGACAGTACTTCACTCACTGTCTGACATGCTGGATTCTTATGCGTTCTGTTAAACTGAACCACATTATCTCATTAGTGATGTCTTAGTGTCAGCAGTAACACAACGCTGAACAAAACACTTAGAAACAGAAATGAAAACTTTGGTTGTTTTTGGACAACACAATCAGCTGCAGAGCACAGCACTATTTATTGGTAAGCTGGAATATGAAGCCACTAACACACAGCCAGCAGGAAGTGTGACAACATGACACTGTTTTAGTTTACCTGAGTCACCCACACATTCACACACACACATTCATCCAAGCCCACGCTCACACTCCTGGTGGATTGGGGGCATTTCAGGGTTCAGCAACATTCAAGGTTGCTTTGGCAGACAGGGAGAGCTCGGGATTGATGAGTAGATTAGCTGCTCTTCCTCTTAAGCCTCTGTTTTTGGTATATCTGCTGCTAACATCAGCACCACTGTTCCTGGTTTGAATTAGCTCACTTTGCTGAGACTCCTTTTGCACTAAATTTTAAACGTGTTCATTTGTGCTGTAAAGTTTTGCATTTTAAAATCAGAGTCAGTGGAGATTGAGTCACTTTTGACACCAACACCAAGCGGCCATCAGAGCGACTGTGGATGTGTGGCACTGATGGGCTCATCTCGTTTCCAGGAAAGGGAGGAAAACAACCTGAACCTATTAGAAACTACATGTTAAAATGCATTTAGATTTCAAAGAAGGTTTTAAAGAAGTTTAAAATTGTAGGTTTGAGTTGATGCGACCATGTCTCTGACCGCCACGTTTCTATCATTGGTTAATACTGCTGCACCATCAATAAATAACAAATACAAGGCACTTGATTCATAAGACAAAATTCACATTTAGATTATCCCAGAGTGACGGAGTACAACACCGTGTATCCAGTACTCTCATCATATGGAACTAGAGGGTTAATTTAATTTAAAAAATACAATCATGGACATATTATTTCCGGTCTTGGCTTAGTATTGCCGTGCTGTGTGAGAGTGCGGTTAACCCCTGACCTCATCTGAATGCACAGCACTTCCTCTGTTTGGACAGTAGAAAGGAGGGTCAGAGGTCAGCTGGCTGTCTGCCTTCAAGCCAAAAACATCAGATCTGAGAACAGAGGAGTGTTTTCTTTCTCTGTTCTCATGTTTTCTCTGCATTATTGGGTCTTTACCTAACAACACGAAGCCCCTCGAGGAGACCGATGTTGTGATTGGTCATATATAAATAAAAATAATTGAATCTGTTCACAAATCTTTTTATGGTGGCAAGAAAGTGATGCTGATTAAACATTTCCTGTTGGCTTTTGCTGCAGCTTTTGAAGGTTTGAAGAATTCAGATAGTTTTGTGTTGCCTTTTGTGTTTGCAGGTGGTTCATATTTTAAGGTATACACATCATTTGGCTAAAGTGATAGCTACTCTGTTTCTTAGTTTAAACGGTGATTTTGAAAACCTGCATTCAGGATGGCAAAATGAGAAAAACATACGGTAATTTTAATGAATGATTTATTGCTTTAATCAAGAAAAATAATCAGTTTCAGCTTCTCCAAAGTGAAAGGTTGGTGCTCTCAACTGTTCTGCATCCTTGTATATTTAATATTTTTGGAGCCCTAAATGAACTAAACCTGTGAATGTAAATATCTTTTTCATGGCACTAACATATAAGTAACAACTGAATTGTAGCTATCGAAGCATGCAGAGGTCCACAGCATTGTTAAACTTGACTTTCTTTGAGTCTCGAGTTCTAAAAAAGATCAAGTTAAAACTGGACTGTAGCTCTGATGTGACTAAATGAGTCGCAGCTCTCGTTTGAAAACTAATTCTAATGGAACAGTCGATTGGTGTAAATTGTAGAGAAACATATTTTATATTTTTCAGTCGGTTTTCTCTTTTTAACTGAAGGATACACAAACACCTGCAGAATAATAACAATGGGATTCTTTTTCAGTATGAAAATGTGCATGTTAAACTAAAGCATCCTGTATAATGAATATAATTAAAGGATTGAAACAAACCAACCTGGTTGAAAATGAGCTGAAATTGTACAGCAACCGATTTTGTGTACAGCTGTCGCTCCTCATAGATGCACTCAACCACCCAGCACTATGGCAGCTGTGCTGATGAACAGGCATATTTATCATTGACAATGATGGCAGAAAGCCACTGATTCCTGCTCACTGTTTTTCTCTGCTATTTATGGACTTGGCCCAGGACACCTTCACTACACTAACTGTTTATCTGTCAGAGCAGTTAGCAAACACAGAACTAAAGGCAGAGGTCAGTGCATTATTGTTTGGACAGGAAAATGAATGTTATTTCCAGTTAGATTTGAAAAAGAAGCATTTTTCTTTAAGCTGTAATGCATTTTGATTCTAAAATCTCTTTAAAGCTCTCCCATCAGCAACAATAGTTTGGTGTTTTCCAGCTGTGAGCAGCTGGTCCATTTACCAGAAGTGAGTGTTGTTTGCTCTTAAGGCTCTTTGCTTTCAGTAAGTCTCCCTGTTTCATCTATTCTGCAGACGCTGCCCGTAAACCTGCTGAGAAGTATTATCCACTGGCTTCTTTATGAAAACAACTTGCATGTGTTTGGCTCCATCCCTGAAAACTCTGTCCTGACGGGGTGGGGTAGGTGGGTGTTGTTAAAGGAGTGGCTAACCCTAGGTGATTCAGGGACATGGAGCCACAGCTGGGCCAGGGTCCCTTAAAGCTCCTGGTAGGAGTTACAGATGTTTAAAAAGATGTTTGGCTAAACCACAGAGACTGTTGCCCCTGAACCAATCACAGCGAAGGTAGACATGGTGGGCATTGGGGGCTGTGGTCTTGTGAATCAGAGGGTGGGGCTTGTGGGATCTACGTGCCAGCAGCTGGCATGAAAACATGAATGCGGCTGTAAAGTAGGTTTTCTTTCTGATGCTGCGTTTCTTTGTCTTTCTTTTCTCTGTTTCTCTTTTCTGAGTTTCATTTCTCTGCCTGGAGCATATTTGCAGTTTGAGTTCATCCAAGATCATCACTGGCAAGCTGGGAAATAGAAACAGAAAGCTTCAGTGTTCGACACACACCCACCCACAGACACCCTCCCTCTCTCTTTACATGTAACTTTCCAAGTTAGCTCTGTGTGAGTGTTAAACTCTGCTGGCTTCACTCTGATGTTGTAACTTTCCTGTTGATCGCTGCATGCTCTCTGGGTTTGATAACACCGACACAGAGAAGGAGGGCGAGGTTCAGGGTGGGATGGTTCCTGGGGGTGGAGATGGTGAGGTTTGCCGTCCTCCTGTCATCGTGTGAGGGAGCCCCTCCCTGTGTCCCTGCCCAGCCTGAAGGGAAACTCCAGCTCACTTCAACCTGAGAGACTCACGGAGAGCAGCTGCTCACTCCACCGTTCTTCATCGTTGTCATCATTTTCATAGCCTCCAATCCCCCCGATGGCGGCCGCCTCCAAGTCCTCCCAGATGGTAAAGAGTGTGGTGATTGCCCTGCTGGCGCTCTGGTCCATCATCTCTCTCATCGTGATCGTGGTGTGGGCGACATCTCCCGACATGAAAGGCGCAGCCCAATGCCGCGCCGAGCTGCAGGAGGTCACCGAGAAGATGGAAGGGGCAAAGGTGGTGTATAACAAGAACAAAGAAGCTCTGGAGAGGATGGTGTTGGAGGAAAGGAGGAAGACAGAGCAACAGAGAGCTGAGAACCTGGTGCTCCTGGGCCAACTCAATACCACCAACGTCACATTGGAGGAGTGCCGGCAGGAAAACGTGAGTTCAGTCATTTATTTATCATTTCAGCACCTCCTCTGCTACCCATGGGTGGCATTTATGTCAGAATGATTATGTAGTTTACAATGATGTAGACTTAGTTGAAGAAATAGAAAAGAATAGAATAACAGAGCACCAGTTGGATCAGTTATCAGAGCCATGCAAAGCTCCCCTCCTGCTGTACCTATCTTTGCATAGTATGGTTGTTTCATTAAAATGGTGAGCCAGCCTTTGCTTCATATTAGAAAATGTTCATATATCGTTGGACCAACGAGTAATTTTCTTTGAGGTTAGTTTGCACGATGGTCGGTTGGCCTTACTACACCCTTAACTCCACAAACCCTTCAGAAGCTTCTTATTGTATCTAAGACATTATAATAATTTCCAGCTGCAACATTGCATTGCAACAACATTGCAGCACATGAACAAATTACTAAATATTATCCTGCCATATCATGTCCACGACAATTAAAAAGCTCTACGTCTTTTTTAATAGAAGTATGTTGTGTAGGTTGGCCTGCTGCTACAGTGGTTAGCACTGTTCTCGTACACCAAGAAGGTCCCGTGTTCCTGTGTGGAGGTTCATGCTCTACTCATCTCCGGGTACTCCTGCTTCCTCCCACAGTTTAATGATGATTCCTAATTGAATGTTAGTGTGAATATTTGTCTGAAGGGCATACCTGCCTCTTGCCCTTTGATAGCTGGCATAGCTAGGCTCCACAAAGTAGAAAGGGGGGAAAGGCGGATGTTTGGGTGGCAAATTTCAACTAAATTAAATGACTAATATGCTCCCTTCACTTTTTAGACTTTTAAACCGGTTTAAAAAATGCTCTCTTTATCTTGGATACTGCGGGAATAAAAGTCAAAACCTTTTTGATTGGTTCCTTTCATCACAACCACCAATAGAACCTACAGTCATACGGTCGACACTGCAAAGAGCCAAATAGAAATGCATTAGATTTACCTCAGTGTTTTATTCTTGCCAGCTTTAGACTGAAGCTGAAGTTGTGCTTAACTCACAATGAGTCCCAAACATCAGCAGACTTCCCAGCATGCACTGGAAGCTCCCAAGAATGATAGTTTGACTTAAATTACAAACTTAATACTGATGAAAATAGCATCTTTTTTTAATCCAGCTTGCAAAATTGAAACCAAAGCTGCCCCACCCACCTCACCAAAACACTAATGGCTTCCATCTGTCCCCAAAAAGAAAAAAAATGCTGAGACATATCAATAAATGTCATCAGAGAGGGTAGACGGAGACCAGAGTTTGGCATGTTTAGGAGTCAAAATGTGAAATATCCACAGTGACGGTGCAGAGCTGAGTTTGATGCAACAAGGATTTCTCTGAGTGTGAAAATGAGCTCAGATATGAACAGAGTGGGATTCTCTCCTCCTCTTTGCTCAACTCTTTCCACTTTGGGAGACCTGATTTTCCTTCGCGTACAACAACTTTTTTCCTCCCTGCAGGCTTGACTCAGTGTTTATAGGATAAGAGGCATTCAGTTGCTTCCAACATTTCCAGCTCTGTATTCTGAGAGTCGCTGGTTGGAAAAAATGAGTGTTTGCCTTCTCTCTCCCTCCTCCTGTGGTTCGTCCTGACTCACTCCTACTCTCCACTCCTTCACTCCTCCCTCCCTCCCTGCTCCTTACTTTTTCCTCACTCTAACTTCTCCCCTCTTGACTCTGACTTTTCTACTCATCCAGTAAAAATGTTTGGCTTCCGCACACATTGTTGTGCTGAAGTAGTTGCAGGCGTCATTGCTGCTAGCTGTCCACAGCTATTGAGATTATGGAAATGGATGCATGCACAAACACACACAGCATTTTTCTAGAAAAATGAACCTGAACAGCTCACCACTGTGATGTGCGCAAATCAGGTCATCGCAAACATAAAAGGAAAATGAAACTCAAGGAAACAGAAGCTTATGTTGAAGCTGCTTTTAGGGCTGAGTGCCAATGAGCAAAGATCTCTTAAATATGCGTGTTTATGAGAATTATAGCAAGATGATCATCCGCACTGACAAAGCAGACATTTTGGAAAGTACCAAAGAAACCAAAGTTTATTTTGTCCTTCCTGTCAGCTTCCTGTGCTCAACTTCAAGCTGGTAGAAGAAATCCTGTCAGATATCCTTCAGCTGCTTTTCAGAGGTTAGCAGTTATTCTCAACTATCTTCATCAACATTTCCCCAGCATTGCAATTAATGCTGTCAAGTCAACCGTGCAGGCTTTTTCTTTTTGCAGGTCTCCTGTGGCATCCCCACACAGACATACAAAGTTTTAGCAAAGTCAACCTAAACAGGGTTACCACTGTGAAGAGTTTCGTTTTACCCCAAAGTACTGGCTAAACCCTCCCAGCAAATGAAAGCAAAAGTAAAAAGTGAGGCACAACAAACAAACAAACTCCTCCTAAGAAGCTTTGAGCCTTGGATGCAAAGTTTTCAAAGGGACCTGACAAAGTTGCACCACCTCTATCCCTCCAGTCTTCTGATGTAGATTTCACCTGTCTATAGAAAGGAAAGGTTATCTTATATTACTGCAGCTGGTTAATCGGGACATTCAGTGAATATGCAGAGGGCATCTAACAACAACGGGGCCAAAGCTGGAATTCCTCCAGTACACTTACGACCTTTTGGAGGATTTTTAAAGGAGATATCTGAAAGATAATTCTTAACTTTACCAACATGTCCAAGACGTTTGTGCTGAATTCACAGTAAATGAAATTGTAGTGTTTTTTATTTGTTTTATATTTTATGTATTTGTTACTTAGCACTGTGTGCATAAAACACCCACACAGTAAATGGATGCAGCTTGCTAACAGAGGCTACTTGGTAGCACTGGCTGATAACGCCATCCGAGTCCTTTCTGGCTCCATAAAGCCTGCAGCACTCATGCTGAAAGTCCAAAACCTGTAACTCCACCGTGCTTGGATTTTTCTTGACTCTGATTAGTTCTTTGGGTGTGACTGTGCAGAGCGACGTGCAGTAAAGTCTGTTACCTTATATGACCATTACTTCTAGCCATCTAATAAGCAATAGTGTTAACTGCACCCGAGTAAGTGAAAATCTAATTAGAAAAACTGGTTAAAAAAAGGCAACAACAATGTAAGAGGTGGGAGTTTCCTAGGATTTGTCTAAAACCTTTTTCCAGGATTAAGAAAGACAAAAACGTCCTCTGTCGAGGGAAAAGCCTGGACGTGTCAGTTAAACTCCACTGCCGTAAACACACGCTCTTCTTTTCTGCATGTAAACTGTCGCTCAGTCCTTCCAGTCATGCTCTGAGCTCTCAGATGTGAAACGTTTGGACTACATGTGATATTTGCAGTTGTTACGTGAAATTTTGAGATCTGGGTTTAATTTTAGTTGGTGTGTTTTCATGTTAATCAGCTGAGGCTGTCTGTAATGTTTGTCTTTTGACTTGGGTATTAACTTCCTTTAAGTGATTGTTATTGCACTTTTTTTTTTTTACTATAAAAGTTATCAATGAGACCAGCAACATTGGAAGCACCTACCCTTGATCCATTTTTGCACTCCTTGTCTATCAGAAATCAATACTCAGTATGAATGTTAAGACATTGGTAAAGATCAGAAAGCACACAGTTAGCAGAAAGGAGCACTGCTGTGAGGGCAGAAGAACAGCAAACAGAAAGGCATCCAGATCCCTACATCGAGCCTTCAAAAAAGGTTCTACGAAAACAAGAAAAAACCCAAAAACTGATCAAACGGTAAAGTGAACCACTGAAACGCCATCAACCTGAGTCATGCAGATATCTTTAATGTTGTTATGCTAAAACCTACACATAATCGTCTAACAATCCCACAGTGCACTACACCATATTTTACAGATGTCAAAATAACCAACGCACAACTCAACTTCCGACCAGTGATGATACAAAACCACTGCAGAGGTTGACTTTAGTTCTCACGTTTGAGAACTAACATGAAAGTTCTCACTTTACATACTGAGGAGTCATTGTGATAACAATAGGGGGATTTTGGAAACCTGTCCTTATGCTCCAGTATTGATAAGAGATTGACGTAATAAAGATCTCTGCCTCTGCACAGCATCAGTGTCATTATCAGTGAAGTCTGAGTGGACAGATTATGTTATATTGTATCATTGAAAGGCCTCTCAGGATGGAGAGATTTGTTTGGACTGGTCCTTTACATCTAATAATAACTGTTGCCTGTGATGAAAGGAATTCTTCTAAAAGCCAGCGCTGCCCTGCTTTCAGTCACCAGCTTAGCTCTGAGAACACAAAGTTTGGTCCAAGTTGACGTCGTACCAAAAATGATATGAAACACTGAGTTGGTGCCACATAGAAGCTCTGTTCATTACAGAAAACAAAAAAGTCCTAGCTATATATTATTTATGTGAAGTCAAAATATCTAGATTTGTTTTACAGAAAAAAAGTTCATAATTAAATTCATGTTTCTACTGCGGACTTAAGCTTTGCCAAATTTTCTCAATTGCTCAAAATGTTCATGTTGCATGCTCCCAAAGAGCAAAGAGGAATCCTGCCATCACACAGCAGGAAGAAGGCAACAGAAAACCTTCAGTCGGAGAGTCTGAGTCATGATGTGTGCCAAACCCAACAGTCACTGAGATGGCATGAAGACCCAGCACACATTTTAGCAGCTGATTTACAGGTTTACCTAATCATATATATAAAAACATTAAAATTGTTGGAAAGAATCAACTTCATGAAAAACGTTGTTTACAAACAAATAAATCTTTTGTTAAACTTGAAAATCTTTACTGCATGTACAGAGATTCAAACTGCAACGTGACTCTTGGTGAGGCAGCAGTTCTAGTTGTTACACATAAAGAACCTGTCAACTTGTCATGCTGGTTGTGAACATTTGAGTTCTACTAAAAGACTAGTGACTAGTTAGTAGAGGTAGTCGCGGTTCATCTACTTGTCAGTTTCTTGGTTTTTGTCCACACCATCGTAGCCTCAGGGTGATGTGTACTCGGGCCATTAGGTGAGCAGTGGCATCATTTTCCTACAGATTTTGATCAGAATTTTGCTGTAAGTTTTAAATTATTACAATATATATAAAATATGTGGTTGATAATGATGGAGGCATAAGAAAATAAGGGCGTAGTCTTAAACTAACCACTGAGCCTCTTGCTACAAGTTGCTGATAGTTGACAGAACCACGGTCAGAAATCTTGCTGTTAAATCAAGGGATTTGTGATATAAAATGAAATATTATTGATAGGAAAAGCTAAACATTACACAAACGTAATGCACAGAACTGTTAACTCACAGTAACACCAAGGTTTCTTCTTCTTCTCCCTTTGGGGTGTGTTTAATTCATTCTACAGGTCCTCCTGAACAGGAACATGACCATCATGCAGGAGGACATTGAGGAACTGCGACAGAAAGAAGCGAACCTCACTGTTCAGCTCGGCCTGCTGAGAGGTAGGAAAAACTCCATCACTGCCATGAAAGGAGACTTTTCCCCGGCCCTATTCTTAGCCATATTTTCCTCCACTGTTGCCATGAGGACAGAGTGTAAATAAATACACGATTGGTCGGTCAAAAAACAAAAAGTGGAGGGCTGGTATTACCAGCAACAGCCCAAGTTGTAGGTGTTGTTGTCTCAACACCTAAAGCACCCATTACTCTGTCTGGATGTCGTTGTCAGTGTTGTTGTCATTTCTGTACGTTGTCGCAGTAGATTTGCCTCATCAGTAGAATTTATTCCTTTTTTTATGTTTACTTTATCAGGAATTCTGAGATAAAAATCTCTTTTACATAGAGACCTGGCCAAGGTAGCAACTTTACACACAACACTGGTGCATTGTTCCTTTGTTGCCGGTGTAATTACTTTCAGAACAAAGAGCGGGACTCGTCAGGTCTGAGGAATGTGGGTTTCCCTGTATTGAAGGATCACAACGCTATGCCAACAGCTCGCAGGGCAGAAGTGACTTCACAGAGCAGCTCAACATGTCACAAACTCCAGCACCTGCTTTTTAATTTAACTCTTACATATCTTCATGTTTCCTCTAATGATCAGGGTCAAAGCCTGGTGCAACAGTTGTCTTTGATTCTTTGTGCTGTTTGCAGCAACACAAACTATAAAATTCTGTGTGAATCCAAGTGCTGGAGATATTTCAGTACCAGCAGGGTTGATGGTTGAACTGCATCATGTGTGGAGCTTCTAAAATTAATTAGATCATTTTTTGTTGTTTTGTTTTTCTTTCCAAAGCCAGGCAATGTCTCGCTGTAAAACAGCTGCCCATCGGTGTTCTTTCATATCCTTTGTTATTCTTTTAAAGCTGATGAAACAGTTATGTAAAAAAAACCTTCGACTGAGGTGTTACAACAGGAAGCTCTGCATGGTTTTGAGTTTAGGAACCATTTATGTTTCACTTCCTCTTTTGTGCACATTCTCTCAGGGAGGCAAGTGGTTCACTTTGTGGTGTTTTTGGTGTATAAACTACCAGTCATAGGTTCAGACACGCCTCCTCATTTAATGGTTTTTCTTTATTTATACTACTTCCTACATTGTAGATACATCCTGAAGAAATCAAATATTTGAAGCCAGATATATAGAATTATGTAGCAAAGAAAAGACTGATAAGATATTGATATGTTTTATATTTTATATTCCTTAAAGTAGCCGCCTTCTCTCAGTGAGCTTCATGATGTAGTCACCTGAAATGGTTTCTACTTCACAGCCGTGTCTTGTCAGGGTTCATTTGTAGAATTTCTTTGCCTTGAGTGGGACCATCAGTTGTGTTATGCAGAAGTCAGGTTGGTGCACAGCTGACAACCCTATTTGACAGTTGTTATTATTCGTATTATGGCAAGAACCAATCTGCTAAGTAGAGAGAAACAACAGTTCATCATTACTTTAAGAACTCAACGTCGGTCGGTCCGGAAAATTCACGAAACATCAAATGTGTCCCCAAGTGCAGCCACCAGAACCATCAAGCGCTACAACGAAACATGATCACACGAGGACCGCCCCAGGACAGGAAGCCCAAGAGTCACCTCTGCTGCTGAGGATAAATTCACCAGCCTCAGAAATCGCAAGTTAGCAGCAGCTCAGATTAGAGCCCAGATAAATGCCACAGAGCTCCAGTAGCTGACACATCTTTACATCAACTATTCAGAGGAGACTGTGAATCAGGTGTTTGTGGTCAAATAGCTGCTGATAAACCAAGACTAAGGAAAAGCTACAAGCAGAAGAGATTTGTTTGGGCCAAGAAACACAAGGAGTGGACATTAGACCAGAGGGAATCTGAGCTTTGGTCTGATGAGTCCACATTTGAGATCTTTGGTTCCACCTGCGGTGTCTTTGTGCGACGCAGAAAAGGTGAATGGATGATCTCTACATGCATAGTTCCCACTGTGAAACATGGAGGAGGAGGTTTGATGGTGTGGGGGGGCTTTGCAGGTGGCACACTGAACCAGCATGGCTAACACAGCATCCTGTAGCGAGATACCATCCCATCCGGTTTCCGTTTAATTAGTCCATCATTAATATTACAACAGGACAATGACCCCAAACACACCTCCAGGCTGTGTAAGAGCTAACTGACCAAGAAGTGATGGTCTGGCTTCCACAGTCACCCGACCTTAACCCAATCAAGATGGTTTCGGATGAGGTGGACCACAAAGCGAAGGCCAAAGGGCCGACAAGCGCTCCGCCTCTCTGGGAACTCCTTCAGGACTGTTGGAAACCATTTCAGGTGACGACCTCATGAAGCTCATTGAGAGAATGCCAAGAGAGTGCAAGGCAGTAATCAAAGCTAAGGACGGAAAGTTTTGAGTTATTTCACACTTTTTTTAACTACATAATTCCATGTGTTCATTTTGATGCCTTCAGTGAGAATCTACAATGTAAATAGTCATGAAAATCAAGCAAAACCATGAAATTGGAAGGTGTGTCCAAGCGTTTGTCTGGTAGGGTATATGTGACGTAGGATTTCTTTAAGCAGGTGTAAAGTCTATATTTTGTCATTTTGAGAGTTGCACTCATGGAGATCTGTTTGTTGTTGAGGCAGTTGGGCTTTCTGAGCGTCTTGGAGATGATGTCTGGATTCTCTGTAATGTTAATGTTTAGTGTAAAAATGTCCCGGACACCAAATATGCAGAAAAGAATCACTATCGACTAAGGTTTTAGGTTGGTCATTAAGTTTAGTCATTAACAGTTTCACAGCAGCTTAATTCAAACCACCTATTACTGACTAATCAGTTAAGTATGGGGTCATCTAAGATGTTCTAACCCTGGATAATGAAAACATGCATTTTTTAAAATTCTGATCCAAAATATTACCTGTGCCCAGTGTTTATTTTAACCTATTGATTTAGCCCTGGAGGGCCTACTTCTGGTAGCTAAAGATGCTAAAACCATAGCGTAGTCAGAGAGATGACAGCAGCATTTTTTCTTTGTCAAACCAGTTTGAACTAGTAAACGGCAACAAATAAGATAACCATCTCAAAAGATAATCTGCTTTAGTCTTGTTTGTCTCATTTCATCGTAAACTGAAAATGAAACTAAAAAAGTGTTTGAGGTTCAGAGGCACCACTTTGTGGTGACACATAGATGTCTTCTCTCCTGCTGGTCAACTCAGCACTCACATTCTTAACTTTTGTTCAATGAGATCAGTTCTTAAAGCTGTTCATACTATGAGTTTTGTACCAAAGCAGCAGGACTTGCTTTAAGTAGTTCCTTTTTAAAAAGAGCTCATTAAAAAACAGATCTCAAACTAAAACTTCATTAAAGGACTCTTTGTATTGCTTAAGTGATTTTTTTTTATATACTGTACCATAAAACACTAATCTTTATCATACGAAGGAAAGCAATTTTCTTGACTAGGAATCTCAAAAAATAACAGGGCAAGAACAGCGGCCTGATGGGAAGTGGGGACATACATTAATGGAGGTGACTTCCTGCAGCAAGCGGTTGAAGGGAAACAATAAATTCCTGTACGGAGGAGATATGAAAGGAGCATTGTGTTAGAAGGGAGAGGGTTGCTCTGATAAACATCAGTCACTATTTAATATGAACAAATCAGTGTGGAAGAAATCAGTCACAAAACATCGGACTAGGAAAAAACATGTAGCCAGGGCGTGTTTTCATTTAAAATGTGTGCTTTTGATCCCTGAAATTTTTCTGTTTGCACCAAACGCTGTATGTATGTATTAAACAGACTAATAAAACCCCACTAATTGTTTTTCACCAAAACCAAAGCACAGATGTCTTGGACAGTTATTCAGCGAGCCATGCTATTTATCACATAACTGCATTTGAGTCATACTGAATAAAAAAAATTAAGTTACGCTTAAAATTTAAGAATGCTCATTGTGATGGACCGAGCAGTAAAGGAAACTTAGGCACAGGTTAAAGTCCAAAAAATGATTTTTTTATTTAACCCAAAAAGCATAATTGGTTAACTCATGCAAGAAGAATCAAAATCTTGGGCCCATAAAAGAGGTCAAACTAACAAAACTCTACTCAAAGTTGACAACACAACCAATAACTCCAACAAACTGACCTCACTTAATGAGACAAAGGGGAAACTTAAATAGTGGCTGATCAGCCCACAAAAACAGGAGAAGGGGTAAAACACACAAAACCTAACTAAACCAAACATAATGAACTCCAATTCCCCCCCATGGTCCTGAGTTATGGCGTGAACCAATTTGTAGTCTTCCTTTAAAGCTCGCTCCGCCCCTTTTCCACCTCTTGGCTCCTTAATCAAGGGACTGGAACAGCTGCAACTAAGGTAACTCAGAAAACAAAAGATTAATCATACATAACAGTGTAAACTAAAATGTGCGCACTTATTTTAGAATGCAGTGTTATGTGGATATGTGAATTAACTCTAAACCAAAACCAGTTATTTGTCCTGTAAATAAATTCCTATATTTAAAGAAAGAAATGTGAATGCAATGTTACTTATAAGCCTCTACACTAACATGGTGATATTACCACTGTGTGGCTGTAAGTGCAGCCATCACATTCATTGACTTACAAGTTTCCAGTCTCAGGCCATTAGGAAGCGGTTTCACAATCAGACCCGTGCCTTCTTGTCACTTCTGGTTTTTGAAACCAAGATGTCAATGGGAAAAAACCTAATCTCAGAATCAGACTCAACGAAACCAATGGATGATGTTAGGTAGCTACTTTCATCTTTTACACCATCTATGCACCAATGACTGTAGAAAACTTTTATACAGTCATTGCTATGAACCTACAGCTACAGCCCCCTATGTCTCTAGCTACCTGTCAGTCAAATAAGCCAAATGCCTAATAATGCAAACTTTATTTAACCTGGTAAGTTACTTAAAAGTTCACATACTTTACAGCTGTTATGAAGGACGGGATTTGCTACAAAGTCAAAATTGATGTTTACCAGGTTTGGGCTGCAGTTTTTTAGGCTTCTGATTTAGGTTCATTTTCCAGCTTTAGATGTTGCTGCTTTTTTTAAACATACTGAAATGATTTTGCTGTTTCGCAGAAGACTTTAGGAGCCTGGTTTTTAGAAGTGGGAGAATGTTGGAAAGAATTAAGTATGAAAGGAAATAAATGAATGTGTGTTGGAAACAAGTGAAATGATGCCACAACTCTAGAAAAAAAATCAGGTTGTAGGATTGATGATGATGATCTCACTGAGCCTGAGTAACATTCTGCAAATGACGAAGTCAAAGTCCAGACAAGACGAGTGCTGGCAGCACAGCACAGGTCATTCCTCACATAGCTCCCACTGGAGGCTCTCTGATACCACTCCATGTTTCCTTATAAGCTAATGCAGGCGCAGACCTGAGACAAACCCTCAAAGCGTGTCCGGACTGAGGAGTTCCCAAGAAAACAAATGTAGGATTGGTTAGTTACTGTTGCTGGGTTGGAAAACTGTGAGGAGAAAACGTGACCATGTCAGCCTGTTAAAGGGAAATCTACAGGTCCAGAAAACTAAGCAGAACGTAGACTTGGAGTTTTATTTCTACTTCACAGAACTACATTTTTTTAAAGCACCAGTTTCCAACCGCAGTCCTCTCAAGATCCTTTATATTGTGAGACAATATAATAAGATAACCTCAGCTATCAGGCAATCCCATGTAAGGAAGCACTTGGCGACAGTGGGGAGGGAGAATCCCCTTTTAACAGAATCTGGAAGTATCCTGTATGTGTGCTGTTTGTGTGGTTCATCTGTTTTTGCATGGTTCCTTGCATTCACTGGTGTTTTCCCTGTTTTCTGTTCTCAGATCAAATTGACACCCTTGAGCAGAACCTGACCCAGGCCGTTCATAAGACCGAGGCTGCAGAGAGTCTGCAGAAGGCTGCTGAGAGCAACATGATGGCAGCTCAGGCTCAGACCAAAGGCTGTGAGTCCAGCAAGCAGGCTGTGCAGAAGCAGCTGTGAGTCCACACTGTGAGCTAAACTGATCATCGGGGGATTCTCCTGAATGAGGCGGTAGTTCTGACTCTGTCTCTGCTTTTGTGTTAACAGTCAGAAGTGTACAGCGACCAAATCTGAAGCTCCTCAGCTGACACAGCCACGGGCCCCCACCTCTGCCCCTAGTTCCACTGCTCCTCTGTTTGCTGGTATTCCTGCACTGATGCTGCTTGTCTGCAGTGCTCTGCATCTGATAACCTGTGAGTAGCAACAATGCTTACACATCTGTCTCACTGCAATGTTAATCCCTTATGCATGATGCCAAATCTGATCCTAAACAACCTGCTGCACCCAAACGTGTTCTGCACAGGGTGTAGCAGGGAGTCATCCTGGTTTTATCTTTGCTAAATTATTTAAAGTTGAGTTTAAGTAGTTTTGCTTATTTCACTTAAGAGTTTATTGTTAAAAACATTTTTCATTTTACTTTAGTTTTATTTATTGTGTGTGTGTGTGTGTGTGTGTGTGTGTGTGTGTGT
>NW_024582366.1:1252923-1264730 GCF_018398535.1 Haplochromis burtoni
AAAGGAAGTAAGCTCTTAATCTGCATGTGACATATATCTATGTCACTGTTTTAGTTAAATTTCTTCAGTTTTTTTTTATCCATTTGGGAGATTTTAACAGCCTCAACAACTACTGATCAGTGGCCATGAGTACCATTCATAGAGAGTTGGTGAATGGCTACAATCAAACCATTGTAAGATGGCGAAAGATGCATCTTTGCTCAGTAGATGTTGATCAGTGGTCATGAGAATCTGAATGATCATAAACTGACCTCCCAGCCCATTGTTCCTTCAGTGGGCTGGTTTCAGTCATTATGCAGACGTACTGTTTATGAGATTGAAACCTGCAGTCAGCTGAGACTGAAGACGTCACCTGGATCAGCGACGAAACGTTTCTCCCACTGAAAACGTCCAGATAACAAAATCTACTTTTGGGACTGACTTACCTGGATGGTTGAGCATGCATCAAGACACACAGGAGATGTTCATTATTTATTTACTGTATTATGCAGAGTGAATAGACACCCACTTTATTGGTGGTAAGGTGACAAAGGGTTTAACACTGCCACCTCTACAGCAAAGAGGTCCTGGGTTCAACTCCCATCGTCCAGCTAGTTTCTTGTGTGTGTGGTCTGCATGTTCTCCCCGGTGTGGGTTCTGTCTGGGTTCCAGCTCCCTCCCACATTCAAACACATGCATTTTAGGTTAATTAATGATAACCATCACTTAACTTGTTTTTTCTGCTTTTTAGGAGTTGAACATGGAAAACGGTCGTACTAACAGCGAGCACTGCTGTCCAGCAGGAGGAGCGGAGCCTGGACTAACATACCGACTGCTGTACAAACGTTTTGCGTAACAAACAAACTGGTTACCGTGGGGATGCATCACGCTGAATGGACACAAACCTTGCTTTTTGTTTTTTACCCCACAGCTGAGACGTTTACTGCCCACTGGACGCTGTTGACTGTCTTTTTTACTGTTACATATGACCATTTTTAGAACAACCATTTCCATTAAATGAAATCGGATAAAGGTCGGATTTTTACTGCTAGCTGCGATCAGGTTCAAGTGTGTGAACGATGTTTTGCTTTTTGCATGCCTTTTTGTGCGCTTGAAGCTTCACTCATCCAAAAGACTTTTACAGGCTTTTCATGACTTTCATTAGATGCTTTTGTTTTAGGCAGAGGGGGTGGGGGTCAACGTTTCCATTTAAATAAACCTGAGGATTGTTTTAGGTTAACACCATATTTTTTTTCTCAGTTTTGGATTAAAGTAGCTTTTTTTGTACATTTCAAGCTTTGCTCTTTCATTGGGAAATTTTGACGACTGAAATAACCTGAATGTTACTTCGTCCAAATCTGAGGATCTATTTTAGTGTTTTAATATTGCAGCTGTTGGTTTTGCAGGATATCCTCAAATGTTACTGTTGAAAAGGAGGTTGAACATCTGAAATGTTTGTTGCAGTAAAGGTTGAGGCACTTGGAGTAATGTAAGTGTTCTGGAAATATTGCTGGTTTTAATTTCACTCAAGTACTTGTAAGGTAAACATGACAACATGTTCAGTGTGCAACTTTTTTCAGGTATTAAATGTTCTATTTGGTCACAACAAATTTTTTGTCGCCTGAAAATTTAATGTAATTTGCAATTTTCAACTTAATGCAAAAACTGGACCCTGTCTGATTATCTGGTTTTTGTACATACTTCAAACAAGTGCAGACAGAAATTTGATTATCACGGATGTTACTTTGTTTTTAATGCTTTTCACACCGGCAGCTACAGTGCTGACGTCAGCTTCATTAAACATCAAACACCACACACTCTGGCTGTTACCAAGTGATCTTAAAATCTTTTAAAGTTGACTTATTCTGCTTTTGGTCATTTTTTCACATGTACTGTTTCAGTGATGGATACTCATATTAAAAAGTTTCAAAGTCAGTGTTTGCATGTATGCAGAGGTCAGACTATGTGCAAATAATCCCTGTAAGGCAAAAGTACAAACTTAAGACTGTCCCCGATATCGTCCCATCTGTTGTTCATTAAAATAACCCAGAAACTGATAAATAAAGATAACTTTGAACTGTGATGTGTAATCATCATTATAAATACAGTAGTATCTGTGCAAATTGAGTGAATAAGTTCATGTTAGTTTTTCTTCAAAAAAAAGCTAAAAAAGAAACAAATTTCGTTTGTCAGTAATGATTTTTTTATTTGAGGTAATGTTTGTATAAAAAACAAACAAACAGACGAGAGGCAATTTTAAAAACGTGTCTTTATTCTCTGAACAGCAGCACTTCAGTGTTTGAACTTTACAGACACTTGAGGACACTGAAGTTACAAGCGGTTCCTCCGGGACAGCCACACAGCTTCCCGATTCTCGAAGCCTTACGTATTGCACACTGCTCACCTGCATCACACTGACATACAAAAACACAACATGACTTTCAGTCTGGATACAGTTTGATCATGATATTTGCTAGTACAGTATTAGTTGGACAAACAAAGCCTGACAAGTACATTGTTACATATTCATATAAAAAGAGATGTGAATCACCAGAAACCAAAAAGGTTTGTGTCTGTAAATCTTTCGTTTTTGTGGAAGATGGGAGGCATTTCAGTTTGGCACGAGGCCGATTGTCTTATCCACTCAGGATCAGTGGTACTTTATTACTTGGATGGCATCCTGCTCTAGAACAGCAGTGTGAGAAATGTGCATGCTTACTCTGGAGGTGGAAATCTGCTAACCTGAACACCTAAAACAAATCCCAAGCTATCTGATCAGCACTGGAGGAGGAAGGAGAAATGAACGATCGTACTTACAGCAGCAAGCCAGCCGAGTTTTTTCTCTGAGGATGGCAGCTGTTTGCCCTTTAGCTTCTCCAGAACTTCCTGCAGAGCTTCAATCTAAGGAGGAAAAGAGATCATGTTAAAATCTGACTCAGAAATCAGAAGAACTGAAACTAACATCATATTGTGTTTATGGCTACGCCCATCGAATTAATTTGAGATCCCAGAGGAGCATTTACCATCATCAGCCTTGGATTGATAATGATCAGTGGCACCTACTCTGTCGTTTTTAAGGGCTGTAAACATTGCATGAATTCAGACTTTGCTTCATAACTATTACGTTTCTTGTATGTCTAATTTTCATACTACATGTGGACAGTATTTCAAATAAAGAGAAAAGCATGTAAACTAAATCCTGCTGCTTGGCACCAAGTACAGCTGTCAAAGACTACGGTTTGCTCTTAAGGTTTCTGAGAGATCCGGCTTTTAGGCAGAGGAGGGGGCCTTAAAGAGGCCTAAAGCATTCAGCTTTGCCCGTGATAATCATTAGCATGGTAACACTAAACTGCTTCAATTAAACTGGCAACATTTTCAAGTCAACTTCTCATAATGAAGAAAATGCTAGCATAATTTAACAGCTCTAGATGATGATGTCAGCATGATGGTTGAATAACTGAGCCCCCCTCTCTCTTTTACTGCAAAGGAAGCCTTTATGATACAGCCAGTACAAGAAGGTGGCTGGGAATATTCAGCCCTGAAGTTTGTACTGGATTTAGTTTATATCAGTCAAAGCCAACTCATTTTTAACATTTATTGCAAGTCCTGTTTGCAGGAAAGCCAAATAAAACAAGATAATACAACTGACCAAAATCTCAAATTTGCAAAACTCAAACTGCAGGCAGCAGCTGATGGACCACATGGTCATGCAGAATGGACGACAGACCCAGCTTCAGATTTTCTGTTCCTAAAGGCGTTGCTGTTGTGGGTTAGGGTTAAATAGTACAGACAAAACAATTCAGAAACAAAATTTGTAATGAAAAAAAAAATTGTTGCAGCCCCAACAATCAGCCCCCTTTGTCTTTATAGCATCATCATGACCCATCATAAGCCAGCCATGACGTTGCTACTCACCAGCTCTTTCTCTTCTTGTGTCTCGATGGCGTCGTATTCAGCTGACCTCTCTTCGATTGGCTCCTCGCAACTCCCTAAAACAACGAGCAGCCAGCAGGAGGCACCGAGAAGCAGCATCCTGCTGCTGACCATTGTGCTGAAGGACTGCCTACAGGTAACGGACACTAAAAGATGCTGGCCAGCGACGCTCAGTGTGCTCCCTGATTCTGAGGCTTATTCTCAGATGTTTTTAAGTGAGCAGCTCTGACGTCACTCAGACAATGTTTAGTTTTCAATAATGAGACAATCAGCCGTCTCACATCTGAGGTCAACTGTGAGAAGAACCTCTGCTCTGTCAAACAGGACATGAAAGCAAGATCTTCATTTTTAATATTGGATTAAAATCAGACTTAAGAGATGACACGATTCCTGCTGCCATACAACACCACCACCACACATTCATTTTAAATATTTTCTCTAATCAAATTCATCAGTGTTTCAAAATGATCAGTTCTTATTGCTGTGATTTATGGATAAAGCCTCTTTACAAACAGCAGCTTGATAGGAAGAGGTGCTACGCCCAAAGGTCTTCATGTGTCACCGTTTACGTCAAAGCACATAAGAAGCTTTAACATCTAATCAATCGAGTCAACATGTGTCACGCAAGCAGAGAAAGGGGGTTAGAGTAAAGTTCAGTGGCATGAATGAGGAGCAAATGTCAACCGGCAAAAATAAAACCATGTGCAGGATCAGAACCTGCCACAGGAAGTTGATCTGTTTTTTAAGACACAGAAGAAGATGACGCTCAGAGGTAATCCAGCTTTCTTTTTAATAACAAAACACTCTTTTCTCCAAATAATCTGATTTAATTTGTCAACAGCTGCAACTTTGAAACAAACACTTCATATTCGCTTCAAAAAAAATAAACAACAACAAAAATTGCACTACGTGCACAGTTTCCATGACAACATTCAGCTAAGAACAAATAAGATACTTGTAGAAATACAAACAATAATCAGAATACAAATGAACGTGAGCTGTGAATGAAAGATGAACATCCCAACTGCATCTTGTCCCTTGATTCTCTCGACTCTACAGTAAAGAAATAAAAGAAATAAATGCATTCATTTAAGATCAGTGCGCTGCTCAGATCCTGCACTCATTCAAACTTTGTCTTTTTCCTTTTAATCAGGTAAGTCTGTAGAAACACAACTGAAGAGAAACGCTGCTGTGAGAGAGATCTTCCAGGAACAGTGACACCATTATCTGGATAATCGATTGGTCAGCAGGCCGTGATTTCATATCTGCTTACCTCTAATCTGGAACCTAACCTGCTCCACAGGCCTATAGCATATGTCTCCAAGATGATTTACCCCAGTAAGACGTGAACCACCTTCACAGTACAAAAAACCCACGGTTAACCCCAATAAGCCAAAATTATGCTTATAATACAGGCCTCCGGTCCATAACTTGCAACTGTCATCTGAGCCAATGTTGGGACTTTTAAAGCTTTTCCTATTTATAAAGACCTCCTCAATGGCCATTTAGGCTAAACAGAGGAATTAAGTGACCGATGAACAATTAAATGACAGAAAAATAACCTCCATCTGGTCTTTAAGTCAGACGTCATCAGCCGTGTCAGGCCCAAACTCTGCTGCAGGTTATAAAGTCAAACGAACACTGCAGCATCACTGAGAGTTAAAAACTGTCTAAATTCTTTCATCTTTAATAAAATGATCAGCGTTGCTGCTTTACCAGGTGTAACAATGAAGTTTAACATCCAGGCATCCATGAAAACAGAATTTATTAATTTAACAGAGTTAGAAGTTAGCAGGAAGTTAGCTCGCTAGCTTCCACCTAAACATGATATAGCATGTTCTGACTGAGAGATTTCTGAAACGTACAGCTCTGCTATCACTTCCAACATAAATGAAGACAGAAAACTAAACAGCAGTGACGTTTGTAGGGTTACTGAAGTTGGGCTAGCTGGTATATAATGATGTGCTACGTGATCGCTAGCGACACAGCTATGTTAGCATAAACACAGTGAAGCTGGAGGATGAAGCTAACTTTTTCCACTGGATAAAAGTTAACGTGAAGGTTCCTGATGGTTAGAGACAAATGCAATCGCATGGCAGGATGCTGTAAACGGACCAAACTTCAGTCAGGAGAACAACTGAGATAATCCATCCACAATACGAGGTTAGTCATTAATATACTGCTGCTGGGCTGCAGCTACATCGTAAGGATTTAAACACTGAGCTGTAAAATGAACAGTGGCAGTAAAAACCGAGACAGGCCGACAGTGATCACTGACTGTTTTTATGGGCTTGTTGAGATTAAACAGAACAAGATACAAAACATTAAAACATGTTAAAAACACAGCAGCCTTAATAAACACAGAGCAGTTTGGACCTGAAAGGGTTCATCACGTCATCACTTAAAGACCAGATAGAAGTTTTGGTTATAGAAAACAAATATAATAAACTCAAACTGGAGATCTTTCACGTTACAAAAGTGTAAACCACTACTCTATGAAGCTATGTATACAGTCCATGGCATAAATATACCTTAAAAAACTTTTTATATATACACTGACATGTTTTCCTGTGATGCCTTTGTGTGAAGCGCATTATCACGACATTCTATTCCTGCCTGTCTGAGTCTGCCACATGTTCAGTGTGGATTCTCACCTCAGTCTCTGGAGGCCGGCTTGAACATCTGCTGAGCCTGAAACAAATTCACGACACATAAGTTTAAAAGCAAGTGTCACATTCTTATATTTATAACTGAGCTACAAAAAATTAATTTAATGACACAAGCAAAGTCCTGAGTGTCACCCCCAGCTCTTACAGTGTTCACTACTCAGTTACATTTCAATACAATCAGTATCATTTACTGTTTTTTTTAATACATCTCTACATTCTATAATTCAGCGGTCCCCAACCCCCGGGCCTGGGACCGGTCCGTGAGTCGTTTGGTACCGGGCCGCGAGAGTCGAGGCTCAGGTGTGAAATGTCTGGTTTTCAGGGTTTTTATCGGTTTTCAGCGTTATTTTGTTATCGTTTTATCGTTTACTCGGTTTTCCTGGGTCTTTTCACGTGTGTTATGAATAAATCTCTTTTTGGTACCGGTACTAGTTTTATTTTGTTGTATTTATCCGCGACACCTTAAAGGCCGGTCCGTGAAAATATTGTCGGGCATAAACCGGTCCGTGGCACAAAAAAGGTTGGAGACCGCTGCTATAATTCATTTAACACATGATGCTTTCTACTAGCTAGCATCTACTGGGCTTCACCTCAGGTCATGTTTGTGCTGCTGGTGACTTTGTAGCATTTCTGATGCAATTATCTGACAACTAACGCAGCTTTCAGGATTAACTGTTCCAGTGTTTCAGTGAATGGACCATTATACTGTCTGTTACTCATTTAATGCCAAACAGTTTATGGATGAAGCTTGCTAACGAGGAACTCCACCCACTTGTCTTGATATTCTCACCTCAGGCTAAAAAGTAGGTGACGTCAAGTAAGATCCACCATTTTGATGTTTGGCTGTTCTGAAGGAACAGATTTTATATAATTTCAGCACAATGAGCTGCAGTTGTGAGATTAATATGCAAAATATTACCAGAGGTCAACTTTTTAAGGTTTATTATAACCTCCCCTAACACTACACCCAGTGATACCCTTAACTGGCAGTTCATTACAACTGTACCATCAAACCAACTGGTCACATGGTTTGGATAAAACACGTGACCTATCAAGTGCTGCGTACTTCAGAGATACAGACCTCATATATGAAGACAACAGACACGGATGAAGATGTATTATTTTTTGTCACAACTGTCAACTTGTTTTGTTTAAACGGCAGTCACACATTTTGTGATTTATCAGGTCATATTCATTCATAAAGAGCTTTTTATACTCTTCATATGTACTCAGGACGTGTCATATACGACCATGGGCCCCATAACGAGAACAACAGGAAACAGCTGGGGGTGAAAGAGCGTTGGAACCGTTAGTGAAGTATAAACTTCAATACCATAAAAGGGGTTGCAGCTAACTGTCATGATGCATGATAATATACTCTGCTTACGCGTACAGGGCGTGTACATTATACAGCCCAACATCAACGAATCGGGACACTGTCTAATAACCTGCTACTGACCATGAAGCTGCCCGTGTGGAAGCCGCACATGTACCACAACATCAACATGCTGGATGTGGAATCAGTGCCAGGAGAGCCATCAGACTCTTTCCCACCAAACATCCACGAGGGAGGAGGAGGAGGAAAAGGGGGTGGAGTCAGGAAGGACACGCGATCCTGATGAGGGAGACACCGGCACAGGAAACATTATTATTACATTAAAAACAACATTAACTTGATCCAAAGTAAAGAGAATTTGATTTCCATGTGTCACTGAAAAAGAAAACGTGAACAACGTCCACATTAAGCAGATAACGATTAGAAATGGCAGAAAAAATGGATACAGCACAGCATTGCAATGTTTTGTGTATCCACGTTGTGTTAACACACAGAGACAAAATACTGCTATATTATTATTTAAATTGCTATTATAAATTTAACTTTGCAGTACTAAATTAAAAGCACTTCCTTTTTTAGTCACCGGATGGTGCTGTTGAGTCTTTTGCTAGTTCCTACAGACAGGTTTATAAAACAAAGACGGAGACATTAGAGAAAAATCAGAGCATTTAAAAACATCTGGACTTATTTGGGATTTAGTTTTATTTTTCAAGAAAGAAAAAAAAATCTCATAAGTTGAATAAATGTAGGTTTACCTCTGAGCCCAAATGAGGAGGAGGAAAAGGACGGAAGCTGTGACTGGTTGTCTTTTCTGCTCCTACTGTCTGCTGGCTTTCTTTCTTCTCCTCAGCTTCTTTCTCCACTTTGCGCTGATCACCAGGTCTCTCCTTATCCTGCAAAAACACAAGACAAAAAACACAAAATATCAGAGGAATCTTTTCTGTAAAGTAGATACTAGCTATGAGACAAATTATAAATAAATTAGGCTATACTGAGTGAAAACACTTGTAGTGTATCTATTAAACTTTGCTGAATTGACATCAAAGTGAACAGTGTGATCAGTAATCCAACCGGCATTTAAATGATTGGTTATATGACTTTTTAAGTTAGAAGTAGAAACTAGTTATGTTCTTGGTTGCTTAGTCTGCAGTTTCAGGATAACATCAGTAGTGCTAGTGTCTTGATGCACACTCAACCATCCAGGTAAGTAAATCCCAAAAGTTGATTTTGTTATCTGGACGTTTTCAGTGGGAGAAAAGTTTCGTCGCTCATCCAGGTAACTTCTTCAGTCTCAGCTGACTGCAGGTTTCAACCTTATAAAGAGGACATTTGCATAATGACTGAAACCAGCCCACTGAAGCAACAATGGGCTGGGAGGTCAGTTCCTTAATCATTAATATGCAAATTCTCATGACCATTGATCAACAACCACTGATCAAAGCCCAGATCACACCAAGAAGGTCCTGAGTAAAGGTGGTTGTCCCAGCTGGAAATGTTCTTTGCCTAAAGAAAGCTCCAGCCGATCCAGGAAAGAAGAAGCGCAGCCTAATGCTGGGCTTACACTGTGCGATTTTTGGCCCATTTTGAGCCGATTTTTCAGTCGTGCGACCGTTTTGGGGATCGGCCCGAGTTTGGCCTTAATCGTGTGTCGTGTTTCGTATACATGGGGTAACGAGAAGCGATTAACACCTCACGACCAGCTCCTGATCATCAATCTTTGGTCGTAAGAAAATCAAACCTGTTTGAAATCCTGAAAAGACGGAGCAGCACGGCAGTGCAGCATGTGATCTGGACACAAGCGATGGAGGCACAACTTGTAGAACTTTGGAAAGCTCATCCGAGCCTTTTCGATGTGGCCTCACAAAATTATCACGACCGCAACAACCGTGAAAATAGTTGGATGGACTTTGCTGCTCAATCACAGCTGCCTGACCAATCTTTTTCATTAGCAAAGTTGATGTTGGTGGTGTGTGTCTGTGTGAGTGAAAGACAGAGAGGGAGAGACAGATTTTGTGTTATAAGCTTCATGTTATGGACGCACAGTGTGAGACCTATGAACTTCTCACCCCTGCGAGTCAATTGTACAATTTGAGCAGGAGCTGAATAACGTAACTGATAAAAATCACAATCACAGCTTAAGCGAAAACCCGCAGTGATCCCGTACTAGAGCAGTGGGCTGGTTTCAGTCATTATGCAAATGTCCTGTTTATAAGGTTGAAACCTGCAGTCAGCTGAGACTGAAGTCGTCACCTGATGATGACGAAACGTTTCTCAAACTGAAAACATCCAGATGAACAGAATCAACTTTTTAGGCTTTTATAAACCTCTTGAAGGCTCTAATGTTTTGATCACTCACCCATGAATCACTATTTAGATTCTTGACCACAAATGGAGACTCACTCTGGAGTAGTTCTGATCCTCTTTCCCTGCAGACCTCCTCTCTGCTCCTCGTTCTCCTTGGTTCTCCCTACTTCTCCGCCTGCTTGTTAAATTGGACCTCCAGTTGCTGGCCTACAGGAGAACAACACAACACCTTTTTTTCTTTATGGGGCATAAAGACACCGATCAATGAAATTAAAAACACAAAAGAGAGCAGAACAAACAAAACAACCCAAAAACATCATTTTGAATAGTTAAAACAGAAAGACTGCGCCTCCACTTCATATCAATGATGAGAAAAGCTTTTAGACCACATCAAAGAGGTGAGATTCTGCCCTCATCAGACAGCAGGGAGGATCAGAAGTGAGCTACATCTAATTAAAAAATTCCTTTAATAAAGTAATGTATTTTCTTTTTTATTGTTTTAGTTTAACTGCTTTCATATTCGTGCAGTGGTTCAGTTATTTTTTAAAAATGCACACAATGTTGGTCCATAAATCTAAATGATTTTTTTTTGTTACTATTGTTTCTCTACTGCTTTGAAAAGTCCTGAACACTTTCTTTCATCCTGAACATAGATCACATATAAAAGGTAGACATCACAGCTTCGGTGACTAGCTTGATTAGCATGTTATATCCACCTATACTGCACAGGTGCAGATAACTGCCGATCAGAGCTAAACAACGTACAAAAATAATACTAGAATTTCACTAAACTCAAGCAGAGACAGCAAGAGCCAACCTCAAGCTATCTTTAAGGGAACTGCAATGTTGAGCTGACTGAGACTGCCGCTTCGCTACAACAAAACATTTTTTCTCAAGTGTTCATATCCATATCAAAGACAGGAGCTACTGTATAATTGTAGGGTCTTTATAATATAAAGCACTTTGATTTGGTGCTATAAAGTTGACTTCAACTGAAGTAATAATCCTCTGTAAAACAATTGAGTAGCAGCACAAACAGCTGAAAAACCACCTGAGGTGGTATTAACTAGAGATGGCACGATACCACTTTTTTATGTCCGATACCGATATCATAAATTTGGATATAAATCTGATATAGTGTGTTTTTTAATTAAAACTGTTTTTTTAATATCTTATTGCATTTTGTATAAGTTCAAATTCAAGTTTAAAAAAAAAACAAACAAACACTAAAGCTATTCTGTTATACCTGTATGTAAAAAACACACTGCACCCAAAATATTTCATAGTTCAGCAAAACTGATCAATCTAATAAACTTAAACCTGCTCCAGCCTCCCTATTCTGGTATTTTAAAGAGTAAGCAATCTAATTAATAGGGTTGCAAACTGCCAGCAAAAAAAAAAAAAAAGGGAACCACCCCCCCACGCTACACCTCGTGATGCTTAATCGACGTAATCAACTTTAATTTGATGCAGTGTGAAAAAAATGCACAGAAATCAATTATTTTTCTACAATAATTAAATAGATTCAACATCTTTCTTCAACAGAACTGCAGACTGCACAGATGGTTCCCAAAGGAAGAAGTACT
>NW_024582366.1:1293138-1318343 GCF_018398535.1 Haplochromis burtoni
ATAGGGGACCAATGTGTCATTGGTGCAAGATAAGTAGGGATGACCTGTGATTAGGGATGGGTACCGGTATCGCACCGTTCTGACATAAACGGTAGTAACCAGACCGAAAAGCAGCGCACATTTCGGTGCTTTTTTTTCCTGAGCTGTGATACACTTTGGATTCTAGCCAATCATTTTACGTTTCCGAGGATAGTAGGCGGGGCCAGGTACGTACGTTCTTTTAGAGCAGAGCTACAGATTAAAAATGCCCAAGGCGAAGCGGTCAAAGTCTGGCTGTACTTCACAGCAAAAGATGCAAACTCAGCAGCAACAAGTGCTTTAAGCTGATACTGCACAGCAAATTCAAAAGTGTTAAATTTTTTGGTGTTAATAGTCTCCTTGCAAAAGTAGAGTTAATTTTACTCTAAGCAGAGTCACATTCTTTTAATGTAACTCTGAGGTGTAAAATGATAGTAGTTAAAATCGAGTGTTAAAAATGAGTGTTTCTCTGTCAAATCTGGAGGTGTTACAATGGAAACATTAACTCTTGACCTCTTAACTCTGAACTCCTACAGGGGCTATGACACCAACAGAGTAAATTCACAGACTCCGCCCCCAGCACGGCTCCAATCGAAGCTGAAGTGAAGCCGTTTCAGAACATTTTGCTCTACATATTTGAGTTGTTTGCCATGCTTGGTAAGTCATTTTTTCAAAGATTGTTTCAATTATTATTAGCTTTTACTTCTGTGGCTCTTTGGAGTTGAGACAAAGCTGTGTGAAAGGCATTAGCCATGTTGCTCGCTGATAGCATAATATTCTGTTTTAGCTAGCTGAAAGGTATTGTTTGCGGGCAAATACCACAGCCTTGAAAAAAAGCTTGCATGTGAATTTTCAGTCAAACTTTGGTCAAATACACCTAAAACAATGTCTAGAATGTGAAATGTTGGTATAATGGTGCTACTTGAAGCCTGAAAACGATCGCCCATAAAAAAAACGAGCAAACAGCAGTAGCAGACGTCCTGACTGGATTCTACGTTAGCATAGATCCCTCCAGAGTTTTGTGCACACGGTTTAGGTAAAAATGAAAAAGGTTGAGGTTTTACATTTAGTTCAGTATTACCTGTTGCCTGTGTCTTTGTCTTTTGGGAAAATACTTTACACAAGTAATGGCTCAAAGAGGATTCCTTTTTTTTTTACTGTGCTGCAATTGTTTACTGGATTATTTGTGCCATTAATTAGTGTCAACTAATTTTTATTCAATCTCCGCACAGGATATGCTTGTGAAGATGGAATATGGGGGAGAGCAGAAGTGCGTTGAAGTTCCACAAAGGGATGAATGAAGGACATGCATATTGTATTGAAGAAATAAGTGATGAGAATGCTGTTATTTGCATTTACCAGCTCACCTATGTCAGACCTTTTGATAAACAAAATTCTAATGAAAGTGAGAACATGTATACTGTTACATCTTTCAGAAAATGTTTTGAAATTGTGGTGCACAGTTCAGAATAAATGTTTTTCAAAAACCATTGCATCTTTTTAGTAAATGTTTATTTCCAAAAGAAATTTCTAGAAGTTCAGAACAGTAAAATTCCTGCTTTTTAGAATGAATTAGAAGATAACTCTTACGTAGTTAAACTAAAATACTCTTTGAGAGTTAATATATAAACTCTTAACACCAAGTGTTAAATTATCAACTCCAGACAGATTTGGTGTTTAACACTAAATCAGAGTTAACGTACCAACTCTCCAAAAAGAGTTAAATTAACACTCTCTGGTGTGGACCCATATAGACACTTTAATAGTGTTGAAATCAAATCCGACAGTGTTAATTTGGACATGCTGGATTTGCTGTGTGATACTGTCAAAGGAGGTAACACCTCAAATCCGATGAAACACCTGGCGACGCATAGCGTTTTTTTTAAAAGCCGAGAAATGCACCGTATTTGATCCGAGCACATCTACTGCGGGTGTGGTGCCTGTTATCGGACCCGGAGTTAGCAACATCCCCCAAAAACCCGAAGAGGAGAGTCCTGGCCCCTAGCCCTGCCAGTGTAGCAGAAATGATGAGGATGATGATGCAGCAGCAGCCGTTCTTCTCTGCGTGAGTAGCTTCATGTTGTTCGTGTGTAATTTACGTTGAGTAGGCTAAATGGTAAATGGCCTGCATTTAGGTTTAGTCCCTAAGGACCAAACGCTTACTCACATCACACCATTCACACACTGGTGATGGCAGCTACATTGTAGCCACAGCTGCCCTGGGGCAGCACTGACAGAGGCGAGGCTGCCGGACACTGGCGCCACCGGGCCCTCTGACCACCACCAGTAGGCAAACGGGTAAGTTCTTGCCCAAGGATATTTGGCATGCAGCCAGGAGGCAGCCTGGGATCAAACCACCGACCTTCTGATTAATGGCTGACCTGCTCTGCCACCTGAGCTACAGCCACCCATATGTTATTACATTAATGCATGTAAGGTGAACTAGCAAACACTGTCGTAGTTGCATGCGGCTGTCTTCTTGTTTGATTGAGTGATGCCATATATGCCCTATAGCTGCAGAAAAGGCTAACATTGTTATCTTTTTACAAAAAAAACAGCTAAACATGAGAGGTTTTAGGACAAAGTTTGTGTTTTCCATTGTTTAAGCACCCGGTTCCAACCAAAGGAGGTATGTTGTATCAATGGAAAAGGCTGACTTGGTTATCATTTTGCAGAAAAAGAGACTTCTAAAAATAAAAACCTAAGAGGTTTTTGGACATAGTTTGTGTTCTCCATTCTTTAAGCACCGGTTCGAGCACCGTTTAAGCACCGGCGCCATTTCAAAAGCACCGGTTTGGTGCCGGTATCGGATAAAACCTAAACGATACCCATCCCTAGTCTTGTGCTCCTTAAACAAAAAACAGAAGAGATGTTTGTGTTCCTGGGACAAAATGGGGTATGTTTTCTTTTGTAGTTGATTTGCAACCATCAGTGCATGGCGTCCAGTGGCTTGGGTCACTCCATTATTCCTTCCGGGAGGTACAACAAATATTCAGTTGTTCCACTGTCATAGCTTCATACATGTATTGTTATGTAAAATGCTTTTTTTGGTATACTTTTTTAATCCCCTGTATTAAATTACTACTACTAAATTACTCTCTGCATTTGACCCATTCACTCAGTGAAGCAGTGGGCAGCCACCAATCAAGTGGCCGGAGAGCAGTGTGTAGGGACGGCACCTTGCTCAGGGGTTCCGGTTCGATTGGATTTGAAACCCAACCTTCCGATCATATGGTGAACGCTCTACCTGCTGAGCTATCCCCTCCCATATGAATGCAAACTTGACATTTTTTGTCCAAATCTGATGGTATTACGAACACAAAAGCAGATTCAGAGTTTGAATCACCATGTAATTCCATCTTGAAAGCATCTAATTGGCAATGAATTCATCTCTCACTATGGCAATGATCCTAAACATACTACAGATGCAGTAAAAGCATACATGGATAGGAGAAAAACAAACAAACAATGGAACACTTTCAGTCATGGATTGGCCTCCCCAGAGCAAAAGCCACAATCCAAAGAATAACTTTGAATGACCTTCAAGAAGCTTGGAGATTATACTTGCAAATATTTCATTAAGTATTTCTTGTATAAGCATTATTATTTATTTGAATTTAATGACGTATTCTTTAGACTTTTTAAGGCCTATTTGGTCTTGCACCAAAATGTATTTCAGTTCTTCTGACACTGATCATAATCTGAGGCTCAGATGGCCGTCCCACAGTGCCACAATCCAACATCTTACAGAAAAAAAATTCTATAAAAACCTTTTTTTCTCAGGAGACATATTGAGGACTTTTTTCCCCATACAGTTTGTGTGTACACCTGCGTGGATCAGCGTGCTTGTATTCAAAAGGTTTCTTTATGTAACGATCTGCTAGAGGGTGTGGGGGGCCATAGCCCCGTCCTCCAGGGCATGAAGCAGGTATAGAGGAGATTCAATTCAATTCAATTCAATTTTATTTATATAGCGCCAAATCACAACAAAAGTCGCCTCAAGGCGCTTCATAGATACAGAGAAAAACCCAACAATCATATGACCCCCTATGAGCAAGCACTTTGGCGACAGTGGGAAGGAAAAACTCCCTTTTAACAGGAAGAAACCTCCGGCAGAACCAGGCTCAGGGAGGGGCGGGGCCATCTGCTGCGACCGGTTGGGGTGAGAGAAGGAAGACAGGATAAAGACATGCTGTGGAAGAGAGACAGAGGTTAATAACAGATATGATTCAATGCAGAGAGGTCTATTAATACATAGTGAGTGAGAAAGGTGACTGGAAAGGAAAAACTCAATGCATCATGGGAATCCCCCGGCAGCCTACGTCTATTGCAGCATAACTAAGGGAGGATTCAGGGTCACCTGGTCCAGCCCTAACTATATGCTTTAGCAAAAAGGAAAGTTTTAAGCCTAATCTTAAAAGTAGAGATAGTGTCTGTCTCCTGAATCCAAACTGGAAGCTGGTTCCACAGAAGAGGGGCCTGAAAACTGAAGGCTCTGCCTCCCATTCTACTTTTAAATACTCTAGGAACAACAAGTAGGCCTGCAGAGCGAGAGCGAAGTGCTCTAATAGGGTGATATGGTACTACAAGGTCATTAAGATAAGATGGGGCCTGATTATTTAAGACCTTGTATGTGAGGAGCAGGATTTTGAATTCAATTCTGGATTTAACAGGAAGCCAATGAAGGGAAGCCAAAACAGGAGAAATATGCTCTCTCTTTCTAGTCCCTGTCAGGACTCTTGCTGCAGCATTTTGGATTAGCTGAAGGCTTTTCAGTGAGTTTTTTGGACATCCTGATAATAATGAATTACAGTAGTCCAGCCTGGAAGTAATAAATGCATGAACTAGTTTTTCAGCGTCACTCTGAGACAGGATATTTCTAATTTTAGAGATGTTGCGCAAATGGAAGAAAGCAGTCTTACATATTTGTTTAATATGTGCGTTGAAGGACATGTCCTGGTCAAAAATGACTCCAAGGTTCCTCACAGCGTTACTGGAGGCCAAGGTAATGCCATCCAGAGTAAGAATCTGGTTAGATACCATAATTCTAAGATTTTCAGGGCCGAGTACAATAACCTCAGTTTTATCTGAATTAAGAAGCAGAAAGTTAGCGGCCATCCAGGTCTTTATGTCTTTAAGACATTCCTGCAGTTTAACTAATTGGTGTGTGTCTATCTGGCTTCATGGACAGATAGAGCTGGGTGTCATCTGCATAGCAGTGAAAATGTATGCTATGTCTTCTAATGATGCTGCCTAAGGGAAGCATGTATAATGTAAACAGAATTGGTCCTAGCACTGAACCCTGTGGAACTCCATAATTAACCTCAGTGTGTGAAGAGGACTCTCCATTTACATGCACAAACTGGAGTCTATTAGATAGATATGATACAAACCACTGCAGCAGTACCTGTAATACCTACAGCATGTTCTAATCGCTCTAATAGGATATTATGGTCGACAGTATCGAACGCTGCACTGAGGTCTAGCAGGACAAGCACAGAGATGAGTCCACTGTCAGAGGCTATAAGAGATCCAGGCTCCAGACATCCAGAGGCCCCCAGAGCACAAGAGTCCAAGGAAGACCAATGAAGGGGCAACGGTGCCACTCTCCCGGAAAGAGCTGAGGAGAGCCCCAGACGAGGGGTCACCCAGCAGCCATGGAGCAGAAGCCAGAGGGGGCTGCAGTGATGTGCCTGCGAGCTCCACCAGCAGCCAGCTGTGCCAGAGTGACCGAGTCCCAGGCCCAGAGCCCAAGGGCACCCCACGCCCCGAAGGGGCCCGACCGAGCCACAGGCGTGAGGACCCAACAAGCAGCCACCGGGAGTGAGCCGGTGCGTACCTGAGCGCCCAGCACCGGACACCCAGAACCACTAATGCACCGACGTCTGAGGGCATCTGCCACCGGCAGGGAGAGTGGTGGGGGGAGATAGGCCTCCGTACTTTGGAGGGCCTGAGATGTCCCCAGAAAGGTGGCGTCTAAGACCCGACCTGACATATAGACACAGACGAACAGGCACACACAGATACGAACATCCATCCCGCCCCATGCTCACATATGCAAATACTCAGCACTCACCCAACGTGGAGACAGACATAAATAGACACTGTACACACAATCACACTCCCCAAATGTACTCCAGATCCAGGTACCCTCGCCCTAGAGGGGGAAAATGCACCCTAACCCAGGAGGTGTCACCCTTTTCCCCGGAGTGGAGACAAGCAGATCGCCCCCGACTCCGCATGCAGCAGGGAGGCCCCTACCCAGACCCCAATCGGAGGCCAACCTCCTCCCAGCCCCCCCCCCCCCCCCCCCCCCCCCCCCCCACCCCGAACAACAGGGGTGGGGCGGGGCGGGTGGTGGGGCCTCCCCTGCACCCTGGTGACACACCTCCACAAGGCCCTGCATGTGTGGGTGGGTGTGGTGGAGTGCGAAGAGGGAGGCAGTCAGGGATGGGGAGGGAAAGAAGGGAGGGGCAAGTGGTCCTTCCCTGGGGCCAGCTCCCCTGCTGACTCTAGTAGGCACCCCCACCCTCTGGAACCCACCAAGGCAAGGGGTCCAGGCCCTTCTGGACCGAGGCCAGCAGCACCGCCCAGCTCCACAGAATCCGGGGCAGCCCACCCGACCCCACCACAGAGAAAACCGCACCCACCCATCCACTCATCTCCCAGACTACACAAGACAATAGACACCCAGGTTAAGTTCATTCTCCATCTCTCCTATATCTCTCTCCCACCTGCAGAGTGAACTCCCGGAGAGCAGTGAACTTCTGCAAGGATGTAAAAGCCTCCCCACCAGTTGAAGAGCCCCTTTGGATACTTTCTAATAAAGCTGGTACCCTGAATAGTACAGTGTAATTAGATCATAGGAAGGTGAGAATTTTGGATGCTTTATAGCAGATTTTGCACTTATCGTAGTATTGTATAATTACTGATGATGTACTTGAAAGAATGAAAATACTTTGCCCTTAGCACTTTATTTAACATTAAAGTTATGCTTTGCTTCATTTATTTGTTCCACTGTTTCATGGATATTTCAGTCTCATGGAGAAATATCGTCTTTAAAGTGCATACCTGTTGTAAAGTTATTGGTGAGCCCTCATACAAATCATATGTTACGGCCTTCACGGTCACCAGATCTCAACTGACGCTCAGAAAGAAATGAAACAAAAGGAGATTTTATATCAAACCCATATTTCTATAATTTGTTAGTTACTGCTTATTTATTGAGGGAATTCTGGAGTGTAAAATCTGCATAAAACAATACACAGACTATGAAAAATTTACATTTTAAACTAATCTTATCCATAAAATAACACATCAATGTTTGCTTAGTAAAAATTGTAGTGGGCATATTGTTTATGTGTATAAATATTTATTGTATTGCTTTCTTTCATTTTATACGGTTTTCTTCCATGAATATCTAAATATATCAATAAATATAATAATTTAATGTATTTAACTAGTATCTATTTCTGTTAGAAATTGTAAGAAAACACTATAAAATATAACAAAACCATAACACAATTATTTACACACGTAAAGTGTGAATCTTTCCACCAGGTGGCGCAGTAACATCAGAAAAATCTGTTCATACGGCAACGCCAACAGATTTTCTGCGCCTTTCAGTGGACAAGTGCTAAATCAGTTAAGTGCTTACAATGTAAGCGACAATAGACAACATTTCATTGTTTATTAAATAATCCTACATATTTGTGGATGTTCCTAATAAATGGATTTGAAACTGTTTAGCCGCGGCTGCCCTGTTACCTATGCACACAGAGTTTGCACAGATTACAGGCGGATTTTGATCAATTTCAAATAAATTGCTGCACATAGTAAAGTGAAGCCTGCAAATAGTTTCGTTTTCAATTTTATTTTCGTGGAAATTCAGACCCAGGAAGTCCCCGAAAAACAAAACAAAACATCAAACCCCCTAAAAATGTTTTTCACTAAACCTCCCCTTTAGGAATTCCCAACATTTTCCAAAGACCGGGACTCGCTCTTGCTCTGCGCGTGACCCAAACGGTTGTTGCAGGGTGCTGTTCCAACATGCCTTCTCTGGGGGTTTCGCCGCTGACAGCAGATGCATTATGGAGCCGCTGGAGGGAGTCTGAGACCTGGTTTTAATGGGCAGAGAGTTCATATCAGGCTCGGTGAAGTGGACCTGATCACACACAGGGCCACCGATCAGGCGTGTGACAGCTCTGCGTGTGATGTTAAAAATGCATGTGACAGAAAAATGGAACCTGCTTTCATGAATGTGAAATATGAAGGTTATGATAACCGTTTTGAATGTTGTTGTAACACACTTCCGTTCTGCACGCTGCTGTTGCAGGCTTCAGCAGATAAACAGCTCTGATCCGATATCTAAGGATTATTTTTATCCTGTTGGAGGTAGTGGTGCTGAGCTGAAGCTTCAGAACAACACGTGCTCTGCAGCTGCAATAGAGCCTCAAATGGTTTGCAAGAAAAAAAAAAGATAAAAAATGTGTGTGATATAAAAGAGAAACATCAGTGTCATCTGAGATTCTCGTGAATTTCGCCTCGTGCTTATCAGACAGCGCCTTTTCCCATTTCTTATAACCTTGCTCTTGCACAACGCCGTTACACAATGTCCGCTCAGCGCGTGCTCGCACACGGGGCTGGTCAGCTGCTCCAGCTTCCCTTTTATAACATAATTTGAAATATATTTGAATTTCATGTGCGTCGCCGCGGGTGTGCAGGTGTATTTGGGGGGTTTGTGCACGAACACGATGCGAGAGCATTGCCACGGTGAAGCTTTCTTTTATTCGGCCAGTGGGGACGAGGGAGGGGGGGGACAGAGATCTGGAAATTCCTCCACTCATAAAGAAAAGCTGCCGGTAAACAAACCGAGAAAGAGGGACAGAGCGGCGAAAGAAGCGTAGGAAGAAAAGGAGGGAGAGAGCGGGGGATTCTCCGAAACCACCAACGTGGGATCACCAGCGTCTTCTGGCTCTCAGCAAATAGGCGCAGAGAACGGGGGATGTATTCATAGCGGCAAACCAATGAACGAACGAGAGGCTGGGCGTGGCCACGCCTACGGTGGCGAAGCAGTAATATAACAGAGAGTTTCGGCTGAGAGAGGCACAGTTTCTTTCTGCTCGCGGTCTCGCAGTAATCGGACTTGTTACTCAGTTAACGGACTCTGAAAGGACCTTTACACGATCTGGAATACCACTGTGTTTGGACGTTGTATCAGGAATTTCATAGTACAGCCGTATCCCCGCGCTGTGGATATTTCTTCTTATCCTGGATCTTGTGGATTATTTTACTGACTTCAACATGACTTTGGAAGAGGTCGTTGGATCAAACAGCACCGAAAAAAAGTAAGTTTCGGCTGTGTGTGATGCGCAATTACGCATTGGCACATTTGATCTGACATTACAGATCGCGTTCTAGTTGAGTTTATAATCCCGGCTTGTACTTTAAAGGTTGCATCTGCATGCTTATATGTAGACTTTAGAGTTGTTTGCCACAGTTTAGTCGTGTCGTTCGCACATTTCTAACCGCCTCCGCTTCTCTGCAGGATGGAGACGGTGAGTCAAGCTCTGGAGGAGCTACTGGTCGCTGCTCAGCAGCAGGATTGTCTCACGGTTGGAGTCTACGAGTCCGCCAAACTCATGAATGTGTAAGTATAAGTTTGATTTTCCTCACCTTAATTAACCACGCCAAAGCTTTTGATATGAGAAATATGTAATGACGCTGACATTAACCGGGTCTTTCACCTTCTGTCCCGCATGCAGAGACCCAGACAGCGTTGTACTGTGCATCCTCGCAACTGATGAGGAGGATGAAGACGACATAGCGCTGCAGATCCATTTCACGCTGTTGCAGGCTTTCTGCTGCGACAACGACATCAACATCCTGCGGGTGTCAGGCATGAGGCGGCTGGCTCAGCTGCTGAAGGAGGACACCGAGGACAGCAACAGCAATGAACCCCGGGATCTGCACTGCATTCTGGTCACTGTAAGTGTAAACTTGCTTTGAGCTACTCGAGAAATGATACAAGTTCATGATATTATACTCTTGTAAGTTTAAAAAAAATGTTTCCGAGAATCTAACCGTCCGTCCCCACCGTGTTTTGCAGAACCCTCAAGTGCAGCCTCTGCAGTGCCAAGCCCTGCAAGACGTCGGCAGTTTCTGTGAGGAGAGTCGATGCAGCAATCAGTGGGTGCCCTGCCTGGAGCTGCAGGATCGTTGACTGGAACCGGGCCAAGCCAAACCGAATCAGACCGCCGGGGAGCGGTGAGAAAAGAGTGAAAACAATCAAACCTGCGCAGAAGTAACGCGGTATGAGTTGTTGTGCTGTGCCGGACCGAGCCAAATCCGAGCCCGATGGGGGAGGTCTTTTTGTCCTCGTGGAGCACGTGAAACGTCGGTACTGGTAGTGGCTGTGGAAGCTGGACCAGACTGAGCAGGAAGTCTCAGTCATGGAGCTGCAGAGGGGGAAGTGAAGATGAAATACCAGGACTTGAGTGACGCAAATGGATGTCACATGAACGAACTGAAGAGCTGCATGTAAAGCTCTCGACTATCTGCGCTGCAGGTGTGGCAGGTGTTCTGCTTACCTGTTTGCTGCACATGAACTTTTGTCATGATGTGATTTTACACACTGATGTATCTAAATACATTAAATATGAGTCTGCTTGATGTGATGGATTTGCCACAAGTGAGAAGTGAAACCACATTGTGACTTATTCTGTTTGGTCAATAAAGTTCTGATGGAAATATAATCGATTTTTGTGTGGTTCATCTAAAAGAAGTGTGTATGTATGAGTGTGGGTTTGTTTTACTACCTTAAAGGGGTCTTGTGTCATTTCTAAAGCATAGGAGGACAGTTCTGTCACAGAATCTAGAATTAATGTCTAGAAAAACTAGCATGCGGTGTTGGGTCCATCAACAAATTCTGGCCCCATAAGTTCCACAGGAAACTTATCAAGTTCTGCTTAAGGTCCTATATTTGTAGAAAGACAAATGGTTCTGGGTCCAGTTTGATTCTTATAATTTTTGTAGTCCTATCTCTCTTTCATGGTGGCCTTTTCTCTATTGGATAGTATCAGTGTGGACCTCAAATTATGATCTATTCCTGGCCCCATGAAGGGGACTCTTTAAAGGACATTCCACTAATTTCGCACAAGGTTCAGTTCTCTATTCTGAACGTGTCCTACTGGTCTAAAAAACATGCAGAGGACATCTTTGGTATCACAATCTTGTCATCAGAGAACTGATTCAACTATATTAACCTCCTAGGACCTGCGTCCATATATGTGGACATCACATTTTGGGTTATTTAGACCAAAATACTGAATTTTGCTCTACAAGGGCCTGATGTCCACTTACAAGGATGTTATACTACTATTGTTCTATCGAAATTTTAAACAAATATCCTCATATGTGGCTCTCATTTTTCTTAGAAACAAAAATCAGGTAAAAAAAAAATCTGGTCATTCTTTTACATTCATTGGGTCCAAATATGCCCAAATATCAAAGAGAAATCAAAAATGCATGCTGTGGAAGAGTTCGGGTCTTAGGAGGTTAAATGAAACTCAGCACATCTGTAAAATGCTGACAGTGTTCCAGTGCAAACAGTGCAATCATTTACAAATAATCTGGATTTTATATTTAGCTGATGCAGCTCAATGGGAAAATGCTTCCTTGAAAATCTTCTTAGAAAACTGTTGCATCCACTTTTCAGACAAAAAAATGCCTTTGATGTGGAAATGTGGTGCCGTTCTGTAGTTAATCCAACTTAGGTTTTAAGTTGTTTGCATGATGCATATAAATGGTTTATCCTGTCTGTGACTCTGCAGGATAAAAATGGATGAAAACACGGAGGAGTATGTCGGTGGACATCTTCACACCATCTCGGTTTCCATGGTGATGCTTGGACGGTGTGTAGGTTATTCCTGTCCTGTGGGTTTGTGGCTGCCTTGCTTGAAAAAGAAGAAGATAAGATATAGACAATAATAAGGCTTTTTGTTTGTTTTTTAAGCTTTATTAATGCTGTTCTTTGCAGCAATAACTTACATAAAGTCTGACCAGGGGAACAATGAAAAACAAAAACAATAAAACATAAAGAAGTCACCAGTATAAAGCACCGGCAAGACGTTATAAAATGTTATACAAAAGCCAGTCTATACGAGTGGGTTTTGAAGGTTTTTTTTGAATGGAGAACTTATTGAGTTGATCTGATAGTAAGAAGAACCTTTTCCACAGCATGGGTCTAAAACAGTGAAAGTACTGACCCTCTGTGTTTTAAGCCTAGGCCATGTTGCTCTATCAAATATCAGAGGTCTGGAGCAGGGTTTTATTAATGTTTGAATGCACTACACGCTGGACTCAAGGCTCTAGCTCATGGGCTAACATGATACTTCTTTGATAACATTTGTGGTTTATTTCTGACATTATTTATATTTCAGGACATCAAACATGATTTAAAATAGATGTGAACAGCCTGTTACTGCTTCCCTGGAGTTTTCTTGGCTTCTTTATGCATACTGAACCTTTTTCTACGAGACATTGTGTGTATGAAAAAGAACACCGAGTTCTTCCAGTTGTGTGCCTGTGTGAAACCGGAGCAGTAAACTAAAGCTGGGCCTGCAGCCAGTTCTGCCCATGATGTCACATCCTGATGTCACATCCTGCTGTTACTCCTCCCGCTTATGGATTTGATGGGGACTCCACCACTTTGCTGACGCCACAGGTTTGATTGTTTTGGCAGCGACCCGTTCCTGCTGGGGCCTGAAGGCCAGACACAGCCAGCACTCCCAAATTCTTCAGGTGATTGGCAGCTCAGCTCAGCCAGTGTGCTGCAAGAATTTAGTCCTGACATGATCAGCTGGTTGCTAAAGGCAGTACATAGCACTGTACGAAATGAATTGTATGAAATGTACTGACGCACACAGTGTAATAATACAGCATGTACAGTTATAGTGCAGTTAGCCTCTCTGCTTGCAGTTGTCTTTAGAGACATTATGTACGGCATTCTAAGAATCATGAACTGAACACTACTAATTATAGTTAAACATGCTGTATCAAAATAACTGCCAAGACAAGAGAGGCATGTGAATGAGGTTGCAAAAAGGGAAAACTTGCTTCTAAAAGGCTTTGTTTCGTCTGTGCTATGCTAGCTTAGTTATTGCCTCTGTCCTGCTAGTTTACAGTCAGCTTGTCTGATTGGAAGCCAAGTTGCATTGGGCAAAACACACGAGGCATATAAGTGCTTTCAAATTTACACAGTGTTTTGCTCACACTGTCATGGAGTGGCTGTGACGAAGCTTTTTCACACCTCGTCTCTGATGGTGTCATTTCTGATCCTTGTTTCAATCTGAGCCGTGCAATGTAAAGTATCAAGTTTTAGTTTCTCTTGACGTTAAGCATCTGCTCTGTGCTGTCCAGCTTTCACTCACACTCGTTTGCAGACCTTTTACTGAAACTATGCTTCCAATAAATTTCAACCCTCTAATCATATAATTTGAGAGAGTCAAAATGAGTCAATCCTCATAGATTACCAAGTTAAAATCTTCAAATCAACATTAGAAATAAACATGGATAGTTTCCCCCTTCATAAAACCGTGGTACAGGAGTGATTTCATTCAGGTGAGGCTGACAGATGCAGTTAAAGCACCTACCTGTCTGCTGAGTCACTGATCTTAACAACTCCACTGTGTTGTGGTGACCCAAACACCAAGAAGAATATCCAAGAAGTTTAATCAGTGAATTTTATTTTCAGCAGCTAGAATAATTTTCTGCAAGTGCAGCTTAATTGAGGACAATTTGGACAAGACTTGAACTTATTCATGCTGAAAGTTAAGATGTTTGTATGAAGATGTAATAATTTGTTTTATTCACAATTATTTTTACAGGTGCCTGCCATGTCATCCTCGGTTATGAAAGCAGCACTGTGTAAACATTAACATTAAGCAAGTGCAGTTGCAGTGGGTTACACATGAGGAGCTCACGCCCTGAAGCAGGCAAACCGATCTGATCCAGAGGTGTCAGTGGTGGCAGCACAGAGGTCACTGTGTCCCTGATGTGAATAAGAAATGCATCCGCCTGCATTAATCATTTTACACACCCACAACGATATCCCTGTGCGTGTGTGCATTAAGTAAAAGAAACTGGGAGTGTAAATACCTCACAGCAAGGACACAATGAAATACCTTCAGTGCAGTAATCCAGTTTGACTGCAGTATCAACATGTCGAGACTTCCGACTCCTCCACAACTGTGCTTATCTGATGACACTATATCGAATCCAAATCTTTCAGTCCAAGGCTGTGCATATATGCATGGAGGCAGTCAGACTGGCAGAACACCAGGCATAAAGGCAAAACCCTAAAAACAAGCAAAATGTCCTGAAATAATTGATATGTGATTATTTCAGGACATTTTACAGTAATAAACACATTGAAATGGCTTTAAAAATGTCCACAGTTTTGAAAAGTGTTGCATATTTTCTTTTTGTACCAGTGTTGTAACATATGTGAGGTTTTTGTAAATATAATACTTGACTCTCTTACAACTCCAAGTGTGACTCCACATCTCACTCACACATCACAACATCAGGTCAAAGAGGACACGATGGAAACGGGCCAACGTCAGCAAGCAGAACAGAATGAAGTGAAACAAGAATAAAACAGGAAATGTTTGTTTTGATTTCCATTACACAATATTTCTGTCAGCCTGTTATGACGATCACAGATTAAACAATTATAGATCAAACTTTGCCTTCTTGTCTCAGACATACACTAGATTATATAATGCTCTCCATTCATTCATGCAAGCGTGCCATCATAAGCAAAAGAATGTAAACACAAAACTGAAGTTGTCCCAGTTTTTTGTTTTTACCTTGAATCTAGAAAATTCTGTTGCTTCCTATGAAAGCTTGATGTACTATTTGTGCCATTTACGTTCAGCATTCCCACGTCCCCCTTGTGCAGCGTTTGATATGTGCGCTCCTGATGGCGTTGGTGGCGTTGACCTGCTCATCAGATCACCAAAGCTCAAGAATAGCGCCGTTATTTTTAGAAGACTTAAAAAGAAGCTCAGTGTGTCACTCTAGCAGCTATTTCTGTTCACAAACGGTGAGGAAGCTCCCTACTCTCTACATCACGTCACCCTGGAAACAGATGGAGTGCACTGATTGGACGGCTGGGCAGGCGGCGGTCTCTATATTAGATAAGGTGCCGAAGCTGTGCTGAATGGCACGTTGGTGTGTTACGTAGGGAGATCCTGCCACCACGTCATTGACCATGTAAGGTTGGTTCAGGAGCAGAGGAGAGCATCAGAGCGATGAGTCAGAGAGAGGAGGAGAGGGGTGATGAGTGTATGAGAGATAGAGATCGCTCCAGCATCACAAAACACACAAGCATCTAAGAACTGAGAGAAAGGCAGCAAAAAAGCTGCAATTACTGGCTCACTGACATTGAATTAAACACTAAAAATACATCTTAACATTATTAATTTAACCTTTTACTATAGTAAAGGATGCAAATTTGACTGAAGTCCAGGTTTGGATGTCTGTCATAGCCATCCAGCATGCACAGACAGTCTGTTATCAAACTGACTTCTTGATCTCTACCTTGAAATTCATTATTTAGTATAAAGACACCAGCTCTGTGTTCTGCAGGCCTTTTCAATAATATGTTGCAGCCTGTTCTTTTTGTCAACACTGTCAGATGCACAAGATGTCATGTGGCATTGGTCAATAATGGACAAGGTTTAAACTCTTTTCTAAAACTAACCAAGTTGTTTTAGTAAGTGTAAAAAATGTTACCAAGTATGACATAAACTGCAATCAGCTGGCTGACGATTTATTATGTAGTCCAGTATAACATAATATGATAACCAGCAGTTATCTGACAGAACAGCAGTGACTGATGACCTGGGATGAGAACGTTTCTTATCTGTTACACAGTTATTGGCTAATCAGTGAGGATTTATTCTGCAACCTTTTCATTTTGTTGCACCTACTTACCCCCGTCCACTGAATTTGCTTGCTTCAGCTCTTAAAGTCACTCTTTCTTCTTTTGGAACATATTTGTGGGCCTTACACCAGCTCAAATATACTAGGATCAGCAGCCACAACATCCCCAGTGAGACCTGCTATGGGAGGAGGCATCTGTGGTTGATTGTTCCACTCAGCTCTCATCAGCAGCTGTTTGGCCGATGAAGCACGCTGTACTGTGACAGAGAGCTCTGCCTGCGTTTGAGTGGTGAATCAGTGATTTCACCCATTTGCTCCTCATCTTTGTTTTCCTCCACATGAAAAACATCTCAGGATGACGGCACAAAGAAAAGTCTTTATCGCTCTGTGGTTTGGAAATGGGTCAGCGTGTTTGTTGTCTTTTGGATCCTGAACACAGACTTTTGTTTCTGTGTCACAACCTTTGTGCATGTCAGAAGCCGCCTGTCATGAAGAGAGAAGCAAATCATTGAATCTGTTGTCCCTGAGGTATTTCGGCTTTATTTTGTCATTTCACAGACAGGAATTCGCAGCACTCAAACCGCTGAGGAATTTCAGGAATGTAGCTTCACATGTTTTCGTTTGATGTTGACTTTTATCTTTTTCTATTCCTGCTCTATCGATGTATGCTTTCTGTTTGCATTAAAATCTAAATTTACTTTATTACATTTGTGTTTTTTTTTATTGTTTTAATTGTTTCATGAGTTACACCTAAAACAAACCAGGAACCAATGGCACTTCTCGTATGTGCTGTATGAAAACAGGTTGTTAAAAACAACGTATTTGTCTGTCAGCTAACCTTCACTGTTCACCCCCTGACCCCCCCCCCCCACGTGATGTCATCACGCCGCACGTGTAGTCTGATGTGGCAGGACGCTGCAGACGCTGATTAGCAGAGAGAGACCTCTGACCTCAGCAGTGCTGCAGGTCCTGAACTCGAGGTGCTGTGACGCTGCATCCAAACACACAAGCAGGATCTGAACTCAGGACCCTTCAATGAATTTGACTCAAAGGGAATTTGGGCTTTGTTTATAAATTGGAAATGATATTTATGTTGGATTTGTATTTACTTGTGAAGTCAGTGTGCTTCACATTAAACAGAACTAAGATTTATGTTAGGCAGACTATACAGAAAGGCCCCACCTGACCACTGGGTGTAAGTCAGCCTTCAGACATGACAAATGAAGCCAACACTTATGTGCTGTTACTTGCAGTTCCTCTTATGGCCACTTGAGGCTAGCTTAAAAATTAACCAATTCCCACAGACTTTAATGTTAAAATTAAACATATTCAACTAAAATAAAAACACATAAGAGTTTCCTTCCATATTGAATATGATACAATCATCATCTGCTGGGGAAAAATGTATATTTCCCAACATGCAGTAGTGCCTGAAGGTTCCTGGTTCTTACTGAGTCAAAGTGCTTGCAAGGAAGGTGCTGTACTAAATCTCTCCTAACAATATCTTTGTTTGCTAGCACGTTGTCACGATTGCCTTTATGCTTCATGTTTGTCTGCAAATACCTGATAACTACTGGCTGAGGATGGTACATACTGAAAAAGTATGACTGCAAACTGGAAATGGAGAAGGTTCTCCTTCAGAGCAAAAGCTGTGCCTCAGCACTATCACTGTTCAAAAGGTGCAACTTTTACTTTGAGGCTCTCCGTTTGTGTCACATTTTTCATAGTTCCATTGTTTCCATGTTTGTAGACAAGTCTGTCACCTGTATCCAAACTACGAGCATGGCAATAGGCTAATGACCAAAGCAATCACAAGGAGGTTTTTTAACAACCCGCTTTCCCTCGTCTTCACAATTTTTACGCAGATGAACATTATTCTGATATTTTTCCTCAATTTGCAGCTGAACCTCGGCCCATCTCTATGTCTGAGAAACACTACCTCTCTAAGATGGTCTTCTGTCATATTATTGACCTGCTGCAAATTAACTTGATTAGTTGAAAAATCTTCAGTCTGTTTCTTTTTATTGACACTTATTTTTTAAAAGTGGATGGGAGCAACAAAAGGCTGGAAACCCATGTTGCTAAAATTCAAGAACATCTAGTGCACAAGCTTCCCTGTGGAATACTGCAACATCTCAATTTGAACATTTGCTATGACTGCTGGGCTTCTAAGATTTGCAGATCATTGCCTTCTGTTTTTCAGCTCTGTTGCTGTTGGATGTGTTGGTTTTAAAAAAATGGCAGAAGATGTTGACCCCCCCTGCCCCCCCTGCAGGTTACAGACTCTTGTGTCATTTTGTTTCCTGGGTAGTTGTAAATAAAGTTCAGGGCTGATTGTGTGAGTTAATGATTATATGGATGTTTGTGATCTACTGAGTTCATCACCCTGTGTTCTGAACAACACAAACCAGAAATGACACCACTTCCTGCATGTGTGTGTGTGTTAACAGCTGTCTGTACGAGGACCGGTGTGTGTTTTAGACCTTGTAGCTCGTCGCCATAGGATCTTTATATAGCTGTTTAAGAGGTAAGATTCATCTTTAAGGTTCAGGTTAGAATCAGGATAACAGTTATGAGAATTTGCATTATGCAAAGGAGGGTTCTCACAAGAACAGACGTACATGCATGTGTTCAGGGGGCGTGTGTGTCTGTGGGGGGATTTACTGGCAGCAAAACCAGAAGTTGACTTTCTTTATCATCCCTTACTGAAATCTTTCCTGTTTGTAACTTTTTATCAGTTTCCAGTTGTAAGTTGCAACTTTATCTTTTGGCTCTTAATTCCATTCAACCCACTCATGACACAGATGAATGCAGCTGAAAAACAGATGACTTCCAGTGAAATATTTGTATTTTGTGGTATTTAAAGTCAGGGTCATATTGATCTTTCAGAAACCACTGAATATATTAATGTAGATCAGATATTCATTTCAACCGTGGATGAACTGAGAGAATATATATCTGCAGCTTTACACAGCTAATGTTTCAGCGTTGCTTGAAACTGAAGTGACAGAAGGAGCTAATCAGAAAGTAACCTTTGCTGGACTTTGTTACTTTTTATAGTGATACTCAGACTTGCAGAGCTGCAGGTATGTCAGCTCAGTTGTAAGCAGTGTTGGTCAAGTTACTTGGAAAAAAGTAACTGACTGGAAGAAATTAGTTTAACATTTAAACCTATTTTCTGCACATTCCAGCACATAAAATAAAATATTTTTGTGTTTACACTCAGTCTTTCAAATAGATGCAAGTAAAACACAGAAAATAAATAAAGTCAAAGACTCAGCGGTCCTGTTGCTCTATTTTCACCTGTAAAGCAGGAGTGGGGCAGGCGGAGGGTTACCCTGGTGCAGGTGTGCCGCGGTCAGTGGAAGAATCCGCGAGTTTCTCTGTGAGTTTCCCATTACGTCGTAGCTACTCGGTGCTTGTTGGAAGTTTAGGGGTTTTTTCTCTGTAAAAAGACGTTTTCTTCCCACGCACAGCGGACACTAATGTTTTTGTCACTTTTTATGGAATCAAACTCAAAGTAAGGCCAGTACTTCCACGCTTTAAACGCTGCACGCTCATAGTTGATCTGCACACAGCTGTTGTCACGAACGTCACACTCGCTTACGTCACTGTCATGAGACATTCTCGCAAAAAAATCACGGTTTTAGTAACGCAGTAACGCAGCGTTCCTACGGGAAAGTAACAGTAATTTAATTAGCGTTTTTGCAATAGTAATCCCTTACTTTACTCGTTACTTGAAAAAAGTAATCAGATTACAGTAACGCGTTACTGTAATCTCTGGTTGTAAGTAATAAAAACAGGATCCTGCATTAGGACTGAGTAGCAACAAAATTAAGCTAAGACACAAGCTGCAGGTCCTCTAGTAGCCACTTGAGGCAGGCTGCAAAAGTAAGCTTATCCCCGCAGTCTCCCATGTTAAGTTGCCTAACCTTACAGCAGACATAAACATATTTACATTCTGCACAAATACAATATTAGTTTCTGTGGATAATTTCATATATTATAACAGCCTGGATAACTCTAAAAAACAAATCAAATGAAAACAAACAAACAAAATGTTACCTCTAACCTGCTCAAACTGAATTTTGCATCATTAGAAGCGTGCCAGCTGTACCCAGAGCTGTCTGTTAGGCTTCACCTCGGGTGATTCAGCTCACTGAACTGCATCTCTTGACTGAGTGTGTGATGTCATTGCCTTTTTGAACATTTCTTGCAATTTTGTGACAGATAATATAGCTTGCTTTGTACTGTGAAATTCTAGTAGCAAGTTAGAAGGTGTATGTGTCTATGTGATGCACCCATGCAGTTTATGAATGCAGCTTCCTAACCAAACTGTCCTCAGCATTTCATCCTGTGGTCCAAATTCAATCTCTTTGGGCTCCAAAAACTAACAAGATGCCACAGGGTGTGAGATAACACTGCATATTTACAATAAGCAACTTCAAATAAAGTGAACTTTGATCAGACTCAAAGAGTAAAATGCATTTTATGCATTTAATAGGGGGAAGAAGGGAAAACACATTCAGCAAGCTCATTTACTTTTATTAATACTTCATTTTTGCCTTCTTGGATTTGAGTTTAGACACTTTTAGATGTGCGCTTCTGTTTGACCCATTTCTTTTTCAGAGCTCCCTTTCAGCCTCACTCAGACTGTGACCTCAGCTCTCTGGTTTGACCACAGTGGAGAATTGAGAAGGAAAGGAAAAGGGAGGGGTTGGGGGTTATTCTGTGGCGGGACGGGTGGGGCGACGCCTGGCTCGGTAAATTTAGCCTCAGTTGGGATAAAAATAACTGGCGGTGTCCAGAGAATCTATTTATAGTTGAGATATTTTGAGCTGCAGAGAGGAAAACCCTCCCTCAAAGGAGCCAACCACACTTTCCACACAGATGAAAACAAACATCTGCAAAAGAGAATAACGCAAAAGGCCACAGCTTGTTTTGATCAACTCATTTATGTTTCTATTTAGTATCACCTAACTGTTCCATCTACAACCCTCATCTGTATAACATACAAATCACATTCAAAAAACAGACTTTACATGGAGAGTTTAGCTCAACTTGCTTGAGTTAAATCTTTCGTACTGTCCTCTCCTTGCATTTACTGTGTTTCTTCACAATGCTCTGAAAAGTTCTTATTCTTTTAAATAAAGTTTTTGCGTTTAACAAAAAGAAACTTCCAATTAAAGGGCAGCTCAAAGTTTTTTCTCTTTCTTCAACCAGAGCTCATCAGTGGCTTCATCCAAACACCATCACGCAGCCTCATTTCTCTGAATCCACCAGCCCACAATTACAGGCCATGTGCTGAGGTAACTTCCATTTGCCCACCGCCACTCTAACCCCACCCACCCAAACCACACTTTGATCTCAAACCAAATGTTCCCTCCCTCATGTGGCAACGCGTTTCTCCTCCAGACCACAAAGTGGAGGGATTCCGAGTGGAGACCTGCACTAACCCTCTGAATGACTGGAACCACGCAGGTCCAGACCAGGGTCTGGAAAAGTCTAATGAAGCTGGTGCATGCAATGAACATGCACCTCTGAGTCTGAAGGGATATTACACACCAGCAAGTAAAATAAAATAAAATAAAAACCAAGAACACTTGTTTGCATTTGTCTCAGAGAACTTTCAGTGAACAAAGTTGCTTTAGTTGTTGCCTTAGTGGCAATAGTTGTGGTGTGTCGTTCCGCGCTGTTGTAGGTAAAGCGTTTGGTGTAGTTGCAGCATTTAGTTGCAAGTTGTTAATTTACTTGTTGGTCCAGCTGCTGTAATTGGAGCAACTGGTTTAGTTGCTCTAGTTGCTGTGTTTAACTGCAAATTGATGAATATTGAGTTTGCAGAAGTTTCTCTTTAGTTGCAGGTGTTTCTGTAGTTTCATTAGCTGGAGTTGCAGTTATGACTACAGCTAAATGGTTATGTTCACTAGCTGATTGAGTTTAATTGCAAGTGTTCCTGTACTTTGTAGTTTATTTGCTCATAAGTGTATATTTTTGAAGGAATTTATTAAGCAATAGTATTTATTAAGAATCATTTATAAAAAAAAGATGACCATTATCAATAAGACAGGACAGGTGCTTTCTGCAGAAGGTTTCAGATGCAATGATACAGTCTAATTTCTAAACTCCTTTGAAATGGGCAGCAGTCTGTAATGACTGTAAATGTGTGCATGAATGACTTTTTCCCATAGCAGACTCTGAGTCCGTCAAGAGCTCACGTCAGTTTATACCAGCAGCATAAACATTCGTAGTATCAGTTTCTGTTTCATTATGCAAAACTCAGCTGAAGGGACAAACCCCTGAGAGCAGAAACAGTTTCCCTCCACGTCCAGCCTGAAGCCTCCAGCTCTTTGTGAACAATATGCAAATGAGACCATTTGCCAAGCGCCCACTGAGAACAGACTTTGTTATCACAGCGCAGACAAACTGCTCCTTCAGCAGCACCAAAACCCAGGCGACACTTTTAAAGAGCATTTTTATCAGGAATGCTAGTTTGTGATTTTTTTTAATCTGTGTTAATGCGCAGAATCAGACTACATCATCTCTGTGAAGAAAGTGTGACTCACTAGTTTCTGTCTGACTCTCGTAGAAAAATTAGCTAAAAAGCAGACATGCAGGCAACTACTGCAAATACACCCGGTGCTTTATCTAAGTTGCTGTCACTGTAATTAAAAGGACAACTGTCTAAATAAAGACAGTTAATATTTATGTGTTGCAATAAAAATAACTGTATTCACTGGATAAGGTTTCTTAAACAGCATGTCAGGCTTTTATTTATATCTGGTTTTGCACAACAGTCCACTCTTTCCATGAGCAAACAGACAATTTGAGTCAGTCACATCTCTATAATCATAAGGCCAAAATGAACAAAATTAGTCTGCGTGGATCAGAGACACTGTAGACAAAAATATAAAGACATTTTTACACATGCATTACAGCCCTGAGCCGTCAGCAAATGACACAAGTGCATCAGAAGACTCAAATTCCAGAATAAGCACCGCAGCACAAAGCCTGCGAAATTTAGTTATTAGCAAATGCAAAAGTTGTTTGTGCATTCAGTACTGCTGTAATAGTATAAAGTAATCCATTACTGTAATTACCTAACTTTCTGCAACTGTACTAAAGTCAGTAATCACACAAGTTGCTGATCAAAAAACCGTGTTGTTACTTTATTAAAGTTCTGTGGTCATTTCAGATTGTATGGTCAGCCCGGTTGAACTCTTTAGAGTTTTGATCAAAGGGTGAGATGATTATTGGACTCTTTCTAATTTAACTGGATTCATGTGGAGTCTGAGCTGGACTCCTGCTGCTCCACTGTGAATGAAGGAGGGTCAAAGTTCAGGTGATCCTCGGTGTTCCCTGCTTCTCTCTGACCATCGTAACAATGCTGTGAGTTGTTTCCTCCTTCCAAGTGAGAAATCACAGCAGAGAACCCATGTGAGTGAGGGGGCGGAGTCTGGTGATAATTATTAATTGAGACAGAATTAATTATTTTGCAAGAATGAATCTTTTTTTCATGTTGACTTTCTCTCTAATCAGAGCCCATCACTAATAGGACTGTATACTGCTGCAAACAGCTAAATCTGTTGTTTACATTAATGTACACTAATTAATTTTATTTTTAAATTCTGAAAAGAATTTAAATATCAACACAGCAGCAGGCAAAATAATTCAAGAAAAACAGATTCAAAGAGTTAAAGAAATACCACATATATCTCTACTTACAATAAAAAACATGCTTTACGACCTTTAAAGCAGTAAAATATGATCTCTGATTCATCCCAGAGGTCACACGAGTTATTACACTAAATGTTACTGGAAAGACTGGTCAGTGAGGGGGAGAAGAAACTGGGAACACAAGCAAACAGAACTACAGTGCAATTGTCATTTAGTCAGATAGCAGTGGGACACTGATGCTAGTGCTAATACAACCCCAGCCACCTGCCGTGAGGCAAATGCATTTACAGCAAGAACACTGCAGGAATGTTTTTCTCCTAATAATCATTTTCTCCTCCTTTTACGGACCTGCGACTAAAGATAGAGATCTGTTCTGTGTGTCTGTGATAAACCTTTTATTCATCAGCGTCACCTGCTGAGTTCAGGTGATCCAGTCTTTTGCTCTCACCCTTTTCACCTTTCGCATGCTTGTGAAAATGGTGATGTGTGATGCTTCCATGTGACAAATCACAGTGGCAGGAGTCAGGTGAGGTTTTATTTAGCCATGTGATGAATGTTCTCCTCTACATTTTAGTATCTCCTGGAGAGAAGGAGAAAAGTTAGTGAAGCAGAAAGTGCAGAGGAGGCAGTGATGACAGTACGGCTTCATACTGAGAAAGAGCACTGCAGATGCAGTTGTTGCTGAGAGTGTTGATTGAGAGCTATTGAGATTCATGGCTGTAGTGAATGGTGTGACAGACGAGAGTAGGGTTAGGATGAGACGGTGGCAGATGATCTGCTACGGCGACCCCTAAAGAGAACAGCCAAAAGAAAAAGAACAATTCAGAAAACCATAAAATAATTTTTAAAAAGAATGAAAGACAACTTCATTCAGCATTTAGAACAATTTCAATAAAATATGTTGGAGTGTAATTGAATTAAAAAAAATATTTACTTTAAATCTTTTGAGGCTATACGTTGATCAGATTGGTGATCAATAAGCAGCAGATACGAATATGAATGAAAAAACATGGGAACAGAAAACAAACAGAACTGAAGTGCAAATGTCAGCTGACTGTGGGCCACTGCTGTTAATGCTAATGCAACCTGAGGTACCTGCAGTGAGGCTAATGTCTCTGCAGCCCCACCTCCCTCTCTGTGTGTTTACAATGTAATGGTTGTGTTACCTGCTGCCTGATCCAAAAACAGGAAGAGCAGTGAGCTTTTAAGTTAGACGACAGGAAGGAAAAACAGGAAGGAAAAACAGGAAGGAAAAACAGGAAGGAAAAAATCAAACAGAAGGAAAAGAAGAAAGCTAGAAAGAAGAAAGACAGTCACATGTGAGGTGAAGAAAGCAACAAATTTCGGACCCATTAGCCAGTATAGATTTGTCTCAAATGAAGATGAAATTTGAAGCACTTTTTAAAATGAATTTCTGTACAAGCAGAGGAATGAGAGCGATGTGGAAACCTTCCCTCTAATCTCTTCCTGCTAATCCTTTTGTCCTGTTCCTCCTTTCTAACGCTCACTTGTGAAAGTGTAAATGTGTGTGTGTGTGTGTGTGTGTGTGTGTGTGTGTGTGTGTG
>NW_024582366.1:1318368-1330388 GCF_018398535.1 Haplochromis burtoni
TGTGTGTGTGTGTCGTGTGTGTGTCTGTGTGTGAGTGTGGTGTGTGTGTGTGTGTGTGTGTGTGAGTGTGTGTGTGTGAGTGTGTGTGTGTGTGTGTGTGTGTGTGTGTGAGTGTGTGTGTGTGTGTGAGTGTGTGTGCGTGTGTAAAGGGTTTAGAAGAAATAAACTCGGTTGTAAGAAAAGTGAAGCCAGATGTAGAAGCTGTAACACGTGTTTTTTCTGCTTCCTCTTTCTTTGAAGTGTAGCGTGTGTTTCTTAGCTGTGCGTGTGTGTGTTTATATCACACTGACAGTCGACTTAATAACTCATGTTTGCTGGTGTTAGTGTTTTCCCCTCAGCGAGGTTCACTTTCTTTTTCTCACTTCAGCCTCTGACCTGAACAAAGCTCTCATCAACCAGACTTTAAATCCTGCTCAAATCTTTGTTGGCGTTATGTATTTCTACTCTGTGATTAAATTTTGCTGTTGTCTCACACCTGTGAGCCTCACTGCGCAGCAGCAGCAGCATCATGGGGACCGTGGCTCAGGGGGTTGGGAAGCGTATCTGTAACCGGAAGGTCGCCGGTTCGATCCCCGGGCTCTCTGTCCTGGTCGTTGTGTCCTTGGGCAAGACACTTTACCCTACTGGTGTTGGCCAGAGGGGCCGATGGCGCGATATGGCAGCCTCGCTTCTGTCAGTCTGCCCCAGGGCAGCTGTGGCTACAACCGTAGCTGCCTCCACCAGTGTGTGAATGTGAGAGTGAATGAATAGTGGCATTGTAAAGCGCTTTGGGTGCCTTGAAAAGCGCTATATAAATCCAATCCATTATTATTTAGAAAGTTTTTCTCTCTCAATGAAAACAAAGGTTAATATTTACAGACTCTTGAAAAGCAAGTTCCCAGAATATCTCTTTGTTATATGACTTTAAAACCTAACAGGTGCCACATGATGGTGGTTAGTAACTTAGGAAGGTAAACCAGTAACACGGACAGTCCCAGAATAAAGAGCCCAGCTCCTGAGACTGGTGCATAGTTTATATGAAACAACTGAATTCGAAACAGGAGAACTTTCATTGCTGGTATATAGATGAGAAATGGTGGATCTATAAACTATGTTCTGTTGTTCTTTAACTCTGTATCTAACTGATATTCATACTTTGGCTGAAGTGAAGGATCAGAGCATTTCTGTCACCACAGCATTAAAGAGCCCAGGTCCTTATATTCAGCTCTGATTGCTTTGTTAGTCTGTGTAAGTGATAGGTGTAGCTATGTGTGAGTGTGTCAGCCTTTACTTGAGAAGCACGTGGCAGGAATCACTCACTGCGGTTAACCTCGCCACAATAAAAGCATCCTCCCTGACTCCAGTCCTTGATGAGACTCTAAGCTCTGTAACGGACTCTTATTGAGCCTTTCATCACTTCGCCGCTGCAGATGACTCATCCAGCACTTGCCCAGCTCCCCGCCATCTTGCATCCTCCTGTTAAAATCCTGTGTGACTTCACTCAGGCCGACCCTTCCTCAGCCAGCTGCAGGACAGGGGAGGGGCTGCTGGGAAGAAATGAGAGGCTGATGCATAAAGAGGCTGATAAGGAAAATGCTCCAGTTTCCTGTGATCTGAAAAACTGTTTGAACACACAACAAAGTTTGTGGCTTGGATGGAAATTAGCACAAAGTAAATCTGGAGCCCCACAAAGGAGCTGTAGGGGTCCAGTGGCTGCTGAGTAAAACCTCATCAGGGGGTTTTATTTCAGTCCAAACTCTACACCTGGGGCCTCATTTATCAACCAAGAACACTCAGAGTTTTACCCTTAATTCACGTGTACACTCATACATAAATGTCAACTGCTGCCTGCACATTTTCAGTTTCTCAGTTTTTACATCTGATTCTGATTCTTGGTGAACTGTTTGAACTAATGTTAAGAAGGATTACTGTCAAAGACGAGACAGTGAAGTGATTATGATGTCCCAAAAGGTTGATTCTGTTCATCTGGACGTAGCGTTTTCAGTCATCCGAGTGGCTTCTTCAGTCTCAGCTGACTGCAGGTTTCAACCTTATAAACAGGACATTTGCACAATAACTGAAACCAGCCCACTGAAGGAACAATGGGCTGGGAGGTCAGTTCCTTGATCATTAATATGCAAATTCTCATGACCACTGATCAATACCATGAGTACCATTCACAGAGAGTTGGGGAAGGCTGCAATCACAGCATTGTAAGATGGTGACAGATGACCCTTAGGCCCCCTCCTCGATTCAGAGATGGTCTTTCCCTTTTCACGTAAATGGCCTCCTTGACTCCGCCCTCAAACCAGCGTTCCTCCCTGTCCAGGATGTTAAATCCTTGAAAGAGTGTCCACTGGCCTGTAGGTGTAGAACAGACTGCAGAGTCCTGGCCTGACGAGGTGGCTCTTCTGTGTTGTACCATCCTCTTCTTCAGAGGTTGTTTGGTTTCCCCGATGTATAAATCCTGGCACTTAGCAGCGTACACTATGTTACTCTGTTTGTGTCGGGGGACCCGATCCTTGGGGTGGACCAATTTTTGGCGCAGTTTAGAAGAAATGCGTCTCAACTGTTGTGATGCTCCTGACACGTACGGGATCACTGCGGGTTTTCACTTTGGCAGCTTGTCCTTCTTTCTTTAGGCGCCTTCCCAGCTTTGACAAATGTCCAGCTGGGTCAGACTGAGAATAGCTAATAAATTACAAATATCCTGCAGAAAACTCATCAGGAGATGTTTTTTTTATTATTAATTGATTCTGCAGCTCTGTTAAGAAGACTTTACTTAATTCATAGATGAGTTCACTTGAACTCAGTGTGCTCCTGTGAATGACGTGCTGGACAGTCACTGGAGACTAAGATTACCCAAATGCACCACTAAACAACAGAGGAAATGATTCCTGACATGCTGCACACACTTACTATCTTCACATCCTCTACAGAGAAAATAAAGTACAGTGTGATAAGAGGGGCATCTCAGTGTCCACCACTCATGCTTAATTTTGTGTAATATACCAGGACATTTATCATTAGGGCTGTTAGTATCTATTAGAGCTCTTTTGTTATGTTTTGTAACATGATTTGATTCGTGAGGTGTGACACTGTGTTGTTGTGATGTCAAACTGATGTCTAAAGATGTCTCGATTATATTAGAAATTCTCTGCCTTTGGTTAAAATCTCAGCAGGTTAATTCCTTCTTTTCAGTCTCCACAAACCTGCCTGCAACCAAAGCCTGCAGACAAACTGGAAAGATTGTTGGTGCTGTGCGTGTCCACCTGCACATTCATATGCTTATACATCTGTTTATAGAGATGAAAGGATTCTAGGAATTCATTCAAATTCTGCAGTCTTATTTGTTTTCATTGTGAAGTTCATGTTATTCATTCGAAACCTGCAGAACAGTAAATGCAAAGCGTTTCCACAAGAATGTCTTTATGTGTCAGAGGTTGAGCAAAATAGAAACGTTACATTAAAGTAGATCTCTCCTGTTCCTGCCACCACCGTTTATCTCTATTATTAAAAGTCACATGTTCAATTCCACCACCTACACAAGCTCACTGTCAACCTCCTGCTGTAGTTTACGCAGTAGACACACGATATATGCAGTTTACAGTGAGTCATGTAGGCGAGCTGGAGCTGAGCAGACAGATTATATCACTTTCTCACCGATGATGACTAAGCGCGCCATCTCCGGCGTTTAACAAAAAGAAACTTCCAATTAAAGGGCAGCTCAAAGTTTTTTCTCTTTCTTCAACCAGAGCTCATCAGTGGCTTCATCCAAACACCATCACGCAGCCTCATTTCTCTGAATCCACCAGCCCACAATTACAGGCCATGTGCTGAGGTAACTTCCATTTGCCCACCGCCACTCTAACCCCACCCACCCAAACCACACTTTGATCTCAAACCAAATGTTCCCTCCCTCATGTGGCAACGCGTTTCTCCTCCAGACCACAAAGTGGAGGGATTCCGAGTGGAGACCTGCACTAACCCTCTGAATGACTGGAACCACGCAGGTCCAGACCAGGGTCTGGAAAAGTCTAATGAAGCTGGTGCATGCAATGAACATGCACCTCTGAGTCTGAAGGGATATTACACACCAGCAAGTAAAATAAAATAAAATAAAAACCAAGAACACTTGTTTGCATTTGTCTCAGAGAACTTTCAGTGAACAAAGTTGCTTTAGTTGTTGCCTTAGTGGCAATAGTTGTGGTGTGTCGTTCCGCGCTGTTGTAGGTAAAGCGTTTGGTGTAGTTGCAGCATTTAGTTGCAAGTTGTTAATTTACTTGTTGGTCCAGCTGCTGTAATTGGAGCAACTGGTTTAGTTGCTCTAGTTGCTGTGTTTAACTGCAAATTGATGAATATTGAGTTTGCAGAAGTTTCTCTTTAGTTGCAGGTGTTTCTGTAGTTTCATTAGCTGGAGTTGCAGTTATGACTACAGCTAAATGGTTATGTTCACTAGCTGATTGAGTTTAATTGCAAGTGTTCCTGTACTTTGTAGTTTATTTGCTCATAAGTGTATATTTTTGAAGGAATTTATTAAGCAATAGTATTTATTAAGAATCATTTATAAAAAAAAGATGACCATTATCAATAAGACAGGACAGGTGCTTTCTGCAGAAGGTTTCAGATGCAATGATACAGTCTAATTTCTAAACTCCTTTGAAATGGGCAGCAGTCTGTAATGACTGTAAATGTGTGCATGAATGACTTTTTCCCATAGCAGACTCTGAGTCCGTCAAGAGCTCACGTCAGTTTATACCAGCAGCATAAACGCTTTGGGTGCCTTGAAAAGCGTTCTATAAATCCAATCCATTATTATCTTAGAAAGTTTTTCTCTCTCAATGAAAACAAAGGTTAATATTTACAGACTCTTGAAAAGCAAGTTCCCAGAATATCTCTTTGTTATATGACTTTAAAACCTAACAGGTGCCACATGATGGTGGTTAGTAACTTAGGAAGGTAAACCAGTAACACGGACAGTCCCAGAATAAAGAGCCCAGCTCCTGAGACTGGTGCATAGTTTATATGAAACAACTGAATTCGAAACAGGAGAACTTTCATTGCTGGTATATAGATGAGAAACGGTGGATCTATAAACTATGTTCTGTTGTTCTTTAACTCTGTATCTAACTGATATTCATACTTTGGCTGAAGTGAAGGATCAGAGCATTTCTGTCCCCACAGCATTAAAGAGCCCAGGTCCTTATATTCAGCTCTGATTGCTTTGTTAGTCTGTGTAAGTGATAGGTGTAGCTATGTGTGAGTGTGTCAGCCTTTACTTGAGAAGCACGTGGCAGGAATCACTCACTGCGGTTAACCTCGCCACAATAAAAGCATCCTCCCTGACTCCAGTCCTTGATGAGACTCTAAGCTCTGTAACGGACTCTTATTGAGCCTTTCATCACTTCGCCGCTGCAGATGACTCATCCAGCACTTGCCCAGCTCCCCGCCATCTTGCATCCTCCTGTTAAAATCCTGTGTGACTTCACTCATGCCGACCCTTCCTCAGCCAGCTGCAGGACAGGGGAGGGGCTGCTGGGAAGAAATGAGAGGCTGATGCATAAAGAGGCTGATAAGGAAAATGCTCCAGTTTCCTGTGATCTGAAAAACTGTTTGAACACACAACAAAGTTTGTGGCTTGGATGGAAATTAGCACAAAGTAAATCTGGAGCCCCACAAAGGAGCTGTAGGGGTCCAGTGGCTGCTGAGTAAAACCTCATCAGGGGGTTTTATTTCAGTCCAAACTCTACACCTGGGGCCTCATTTATCAACCAAGAACACTCAGAGTTTTACCCTTAATTCACGTGTACACTCATACATAAATGTCAACTGCTGCCTGCACATTTTCAGTTTCTCAGTTTTTACATCTGATTCTGATTCTTGGTGAACTGTTTGAACTAATGTTAAGAAGGATTACTGTCAAAGACGAGACAGTGAAGTGATTATGATGTCCCAAAAGGTTGATTCTGTTCATCTGGACGTAGCGTTTTCAGTCATCCGAGTGGCTTCTTCAGTCTCAGCTGACTGCAGGTTTCAACCTTATAAACAGGACATTTGCACAATAACTGAAACCAGCCCAGTGAAGGAACAATGGGCTGGGAGGTCAATTTCTTGATCATTAATATGCAAATTCTCATGACCACTGATCAATAACCATGAGTCCCATTCACAGAGTTGGGGAACGGCTGCAATCACAGCATTGTAAGATGGTGACAGATGGACCCTTAGGCCCCCTCCTCGATTCAGAGATGGTCTTTCCCTTTTCACGTAAATGGCCTCCTTGACTCCGCCCTCAAACCAGCGTTTGAGCCGGTGGGGGAAACAGTGTCCACTGGCCTGTAGGTGTGAACAGACTGCAGAGTCCTGGCCTGACGAGGTGGCTCTTCTGTGTTGTACCATCCTCTTCTTCAGAGGTTGTTTGGTTTCCCCGATGTATAAATCCTGGCACTTAGCAGCGTACACTATGTTACTCTGTTTGTGTCGGGGGACCCGATCCTTGGGGTGGACCAATTTTTGGCGCAGTTTAGAAGAAATGCGTCTCAACTGTTGTGATGCTCCTGACACGTACGGGATCACTGCGGGTTTTCACTTTGGCAGCTTGTCCTTCTTTCTTTAGGCGCCTTCCCAGCTTTGACAAATGTCCAGCTGGGTCAGACTGAGAATAGCTAATAAATTACAAATATCCTGCAGAAAACTCATCAGGAGATGTTTTTTTTTATTATTAATTGATTCTGCAGCTCTGTTAAGAAGACTTTACTTAATTCATAGATGAGTTCACTTGAACTCAGTGTGCTCCTGTGAATGACGTGCTGGACAGTCACTGGAGACTAAGATTACCCAAATGCACCACTAAACAACAGAGGAAATGATTCCTGACATGCTGCACACACTTACTATCTTCACATCCTCTACAGAGAAAATAAAGTACAGTGTGATAAGAGGGGCATCTCAGTGTCCACCACTTATGCTTAATTTTGTGTAATATACCAGGACATTTATCATTAGGGCTGTTAGTATCTATTAGAGCTCTTTTGTTATGTTTTGTAACATGATTTGATTCGTGAGGTGTGACACTGTGTTGTTGTGATGTCAAACTGATGTCTAAAGATGTCTCGATTATATTAGAAATTCTCTGCCTTTGGTTAAAATCTCAGCAGGTTAATTCCTTCTTTTCAGTCTCCACAAACCTGCCTGCAACCAAAGCCTGCAGACAAACCGGAAAGATTGTTGGTGCTGTGCGTGTCCACCTGCACATTCATATGCTTATACATCTGTTTATAGAGATGAAAGGATTCTAGGAATTCATTCAAATTCTGCAGTCTTATTTGTTTTCATTGTGAAGTTCATGTTATTCATTCGAAACCTGCAGAACAGTAAATGCAAAGCGTTTCCACAAGAATGTCTTTATGTGTCAGAGGTTGAGCAAAATAGAAACGTTACATTAAAGTAGATCTCTCCTGTTCCTGCCACCACCGTTTATCTCTATTATTAAAAGTCACATGTTCAATTCCACCACCTACACAAGCTCACTGTCAACCTCCTGCTGTAGTTTACGCAGTAGACACACGATATATGCAGTTTACAGTGAGTCATGTAGGCGAGCTGGAGCTGAGCAGACAGATTATATCACTTTCTCACCGATGATGACTAAGCGCGCCGACTGAGATAGATTTACACCTCTCTGCTTTCTCCTCTGACATGCTCAGTCTCACTCCAGTTATTAAACACACATAAAAGCATCCTGGGATTGCACTGTCACTACGAAATGTTCTGATTCAAATCCCTCGCTGGGGTTTGAGTCATTTCTGTGGTGCATGCCTTTGTGTTGTTATGCTCGGCTCCAGGAGGATTCTGGGAAGTGAACTGACAGTTTAAGAGCAGTAAATTCTCATTTCTGATAAATGTTTTGGCTCAGAAAGAGTCAAGCTGATGACACATCTGTGCACTTTCTGTTTTTTGGATGTGTCACTCTTGTAGTTAAAGCTAAATGCTCTTGTACTTCAAAGGTTGGATGATTAAAACGCAGCAAACCCATCATAAGCGCTGTGCTTGCATAAAGAACATGCACCTTCTTCTAAAAAGAATCATTTGTGTTGTTGGTGCATAATTCAGTCAGTCGGTGTATACATGTGTGAAATGGTTGATGTAATATAAATCAAAGCCAGTGAGTCTCATATTATCACAGGACCTTTTCTTTTCTCAGATTCTGACACAATCCTGTATTAACAGGCAAAATTCATCACTGCATATTATTTGGCATTGACTAATATTCTGGTGTCTTTTAATGTTACAATTTTACAACCCTAATAACGTCGAGCTTTAGTGATCGTAATCATGGCTGCTATAAATAGCTGTGTCTATGCACAGGACTCCTTGCTACTGTTCTTTCCCCTCCGTGGTTCCTGCTGCTTGTAACTGAAAACATGACACACATTTCCTTTTTTCCACTTCCCCAGTGTCTTTTGCATTACAATGCTTTTGCTCCAGAGGACTTTACACTAGCATGCCTAACAACCTTGTGTATATTCAGGTGTATGTTAACACAATTCCACAGTCTTCCCAGGAGTGTATATCCCACCAGATTCACCATGAAACCAGACTTTGCACCGCAGAAAAACCAAGTGCTTTAGTGACTCCAAACTGGAGTAAAGCCAGCAGCTTGTAGACACAGCATGTTGTGGGAGCAGCCAACTCAGTCAAAGACGCATGCACTTAACGATGAAAATCCAAATAATAAGATTATAAAAGGTGAGTTTGATCTGCTTTCTTTGCATTCCTGTAAAGAGACTTTGGCTCTTTCAGCATTGCTGCTCAGTTAACAGTCCACAAGTATGTCCAGTCCTCACAATCTCTGACTTACAGCATGTCCTCACAGTATCTGTTATGCATGTTTATCTCCTTCTTTTTGGGGGCTGTCAGCAGGAAAGTGCACAGACCTGCTTCATCCAGAATCAGTGATGTTGTCTGATGAAGGTTTGGACTGTTATGAAACAGTCTGACTGAAAACATCTGCTGTCTGTCCAGATGTTAGAAATCAGTTGTTTAGATGGACTAAGGAGGATCAGACGTGTGTGTGTGTGTGTGTGTGTGTGTGTGGTGTGTGTGTGTGTGTGTGTGTGTGTGTGTGTGTTGTGTGTGTGTGGGTGTGTGTGCATGTGTGTGTGCGTGTGTGTGTCTGTGTGGTGTGTGTGTGAGAGAGAGTTGCATTGGTGTTGCTCAGACAGTAAAGGAAGCCAGTGTGTGTGATTAGTCAAGTTCCTGTCTGGGTCTCTGTTGTGTCTGTCCAATCTGGGTTTCCCCTGTTGTGACTCAAACACAACTCTCCTGTGAAGCTTTAGCATAAAACTGAGTCATTGATGAACTTTCTAACTGAATGTTATTCTTGTTTTCAGATATTTTAATGGAAAACCAAATTTATTTTAAAATCGTGAAGATGAGTGTGGCTACATGCACACGCCTGCATGCCTTCAAACCTCTACTAATCTTAGTTGCTGTTTGTGCAACAGTCATGATATCCATAGCTAATGAAGCCATTTGCATGCAGTTTCCTCCTTTGGTAACATCAATGTTACTCATGGTTCGATACACCACAACATAACTGGAAAAAGGTACAGGGAACTTTTACCCAAATCAAATCAGTTCTAACTGCTGGAAATATTCTATTTTTATTGTATTCTGTGATATATTCACTCAGCAGGGAACACAAACCGTGAATCAGTGCTGCAAGGAAACCAAAAAGAAGAGGAAGAGAACTGTTGGAAACCTGAAATGCAAGGAAAGGACATCAGCCCAAAAGAGATGAGTCCAGCCTGATGAGTCAAACAGCAACTCCTGAGACTGAAAACTGAAAAAACAACAAAAAGCTAAAGAGAAATTCTCTCACTCACCACTTGAGGCAAGTGGGAGTGTAATTTTTTGTCAAGCAACATGGCTTTCAGTTCATGTCACGAAGTATCCAAGACGTCTGTGCCACGCTGAAATTCTGCTAATTTATTTGTATGTGTTTGTGTGATGCTCATATACGGTAGCAATTGTTAGCTGATAAGTGACCGTCTTATCCAAACGTGGTCACTTTTGGTTCCAAAAAAAACAACGTGGCAGGGCCAAAATTCTTAGGTTGAAGCATCAAAGTGGGCCTTCACAATCCTTCTACACACATAGTACATGAGTCAGTTGTGAGATTTTTTGGTGGTGGTAGTGTTGGACATTTAGGCGACACTTTAAAGAGACATTCTGTGCTATCTGGTTGAAACTTAATGGGTCCATCATTACTTCTTCAGCAGGCCGACTGCCGTGGAGCACAAAATAGCAATATGTGTGAGAACTGAAGACATTTGGAAAGGATCCAGGTAATGGCCTTGTAAGGCAGCTGGAGGAAAGAGAGTGTGCTTACATGTAAATGTGACGCAGCACAGATGGAGGTTCTCTGTTTTAAACAGTTAAAGGAAGGAGACAGAAAGTCTTTATGCAACTGAGATGCAAACTCTATGCAAATGAGTTTGTTAACAGCAGAGTTGTGAGACATCTTAAAACAGATTATCAGGGTGCAGAGAGGGACTGTCTCCAATTGCAGACTTTGTGTATTTGCACGACTTGAAAATTTACTGGCTATTGACATTTCAAACACTCTTCTTGCAAAGCATTAAAACTTTCTTGCCCTGCAGAGGTGCAAAGGTGCAAAGCCCTAAAATCTTAAATCAACCAGAATTGAAGGGGGTCAAAAGCCTGAAAGTCTAAAATAATCGTGTTTGTTAAAGTCTGAATCTATCTCACTGAGTTGTGGTCGTTCAGCTCCACGCTGACTCCGCCCGTCTCTGCCTAAATGAGGCTCCTCTGGCTCCAGACATGTGGTAAACCCGAAGTGCAGACTTTAATCCGTCTCTTCAGAAAACAGAGGGGGACCACACAAGACTGCAGACCGGATTCATACAGTCTGACTCCTACTCAGGATTTACAGACAGTGATTCAGGCGTCTGAGAGGTGTTTCCACCACGCTTCGCCCAGAAATCTGTTGCTTTTGCAGTATTTTCAGGTTCAGACAGTGCAGAGTTTTCCCTCCTGCACAGACTGTTCAGGATGTGTGGAATTATGTCTGCACGGATCCAGACTCAGCTTTCTGTCTGTCTGTTTCTCTGTCTCCCTACGAGGCTATTAAATTGTGTGTTTCCTCTCAGGCTGCTGCTGTCAGACAGAGTGTCCACATTACAAGCTGCAGGCCTCATCAAACATTAAACCTTTTCCATAAATGGATTCTCTGCTCCAGAGTCAGAGCCGCTGCAGTTGGACGGTTTTCTGGGTGTTGCCACTGCGCTGCATTCCTGAATCCTGAGCAGCCTGAGAGGAATGTGAGAAATGCAGGAGGCATGTGACAGCACTTGACAGTTCAGGAGCGTCTGCATCCGCACAGATAATATCACGAGACTCACGGTGGGCAGATACTGGCACACCTCTCTGTCTGTGCAGCAAGGGTGACAATCTGTGAGTCACAAGTTGTAGTTCAGGGGTCACAGAAGCACATCAGTGGCTGTCATCAAACGATGTTAATAATAGTCATTTAAAAGTTGTCAAGTAAATACATCAAAGACAGTTTTCACAGTCATTTTAATGATGTATCAGTACATAAACGGTACGGACTGTGGCGACATCGCTGTTTTTGTGGAACTCAATCAATGCACGGTTATTTTTTTAATGACCGTATTTTAACTTAAATCATAATCTCCAAAACCAACCATGTGATTAAACCCAACCAGCAAATGGGAAAATAAACCACAAAGGTACACAATGCCACGGTCTCCCAGCTGTTAAACACGGCTACTCACGTGATGCAGTGAGCGTCTTTTAGTGGCTGTCACTGCCACAGTGGGCGTATCAGTTCACCCCCAAAAAAAGAAAAAAAGTGACCAGGCAGTATTTGACAAAGTGCTTTGAAGGGCCTTTCCTTACCAAATAAAGTGCCAGGAGTTGAGTGTTATTGTGAAGCAGCACTGCATAAAAAAGTTGAGTTATTCTCCAGGAACACACCTCTACAGGCGGGAAATGTG
>NW_024582366.1:1331119-1344873 GCF_018398535.1 Haplochromis burtoni
AAGCAGAAGACACTGCAGAATGTAGACTCTGGCTGAAACTATGAGGAGAGCGCCCCTGCTGGTCGTAGATCATGAATGATTGATCACTGACTGGCCTTCATGGAGACCCTGAGCCTCAGAAGCAGAGATGCACCTGAACATGACTAAACAGTTTTTTGGAGGCGTGACAGGCAGCAGGGTGTCCCCGTTGGGAAGACATGTGTTGAGCTGTCCCACTTTCCGAGCCTCCTCCTCCCCACAGAAAGTCTGAGCAGCAGCTGTTAAACCCCCTCACTGTCTGCGAGCTGCTGCAGGTTTTCTATCTTTGTCGTGTTTGTGCCACAGTCTGCAGATTCAGACCGACTTTATAATGTTTAGTCTTATGTCCACACAGAGGCATCCAGAGGGTTGCTGTAATTATGGAGGCTTTCACTCAATTTGTTCCCATGACACGCTGACGTCTGATGCCTTTATTCCCCCAGAGGCCAGCCTGGAAAAGATGTATATAAATCTTATAAAGTTTGTGTCTGTCTGTGTGAAACTTGTATGAAAAGCATACAAGAGTGAAAACAGATATAAGATCCCTTGAAAAATTATATATTGAAACGTGTATGTTTTGGATACTTAGAAAACAATATATGAAAGTAATGAGAAAGTGGCCACTTTCATGAGTGAATCATATAAGTTTTTCCTATTTCTTTTTCATATGTGTGCAGCTGCAGACGTTTTCACTCTGCATTGCAGGCCTGTTTTGTATTTTAATTTGTTTGTGTGCACTCATGTCTCGACCCCTTTCTGACCCCGATCCTGTGGGGTCAGTGACTGGGGTGAAAACTCACACCTTGAGTCCTTCAGAGCTTCAGAGAAGCTGCAAGCATGAAGGTGTCGACTTGGAAACACGCTTCACGTCTCCGACGGCCCAGAAATCAAACGATGATGACTCTTCTTTTTCTTTGTTGTATTTATACAGATTTGAACACCTCATATGTATTTTGCTATTTGTTGGTGGACAGATTTTTTCCTGCCTTTTAAGCACTTTGTAAATGTTTAAACTTATTTCATGTTATATATGTTATATATTGTCTAAAAGGTAATACTACACCAGTAAAAACTGCATTTCTGATGACATAACATTTTGCAAATGCAGGTTGCCAAAAAACCCAAAAACATCCGATTAAAAAACACTGTCACCTGCTATGAAAGCCACTGATGCAATGCTCTTCTCTGCCATGTTTAAATCTTTATTGTGATTCCTTCCAGTCTCTTCTCTACTTCACTGTAACATCATGTCTTGCTGACAAATTCAAGTGTTTCAGGCTATAAGTCACACTTATAGCACTCTACTCTTTACACTTCAAGTCCTTTATCTACCTCACATCCATGGCCAATTTGGAATCACCAGTTAACCCAACAAACACGTCTTTGGGCTGTGGAGGGTAGCTGGAGGAAACCCACACAGGTACAGAGAGAATATCCACAGAGAAAGGCTGGAGACGTATACCAGGAAACTGCTTGGTGTGACACAGCAGTGCTAACCACTGCACCATCCCAAGATCCCTTAAGTGTATTTATTTTCATGCACACTCATTAATGTGGTTAACATGGACATATAGCGCTTATTTCCGTTTCCAAATTTTAATTCCTTGATTAATTCCAAGTATATTTGCGTGATTCCCAGTTCTGAATAATCCCTGTTTGTCTTATATTGCACGTGGGTTGGTTCACCCTCTGTCTGAAATGATTCATTTTAGCTTATCCCACTTTAAGACCTCCCTTACTTTACGCCAACTGTTCCCTGATTTCAGTTCTTTCAGCTGTTCTTTGGACATTGGCTGCTTTATCACTCATTTTCAGTTCAGTCTTTGTACCTGCTCATTTTCAGAGGAATCATTATTTTGTTAAACAAGTTAACTCTGACCTATGAATCATTCAAGTATGACAAAGCGTGTTAAACCACAGGATAAATTAGCAAATAATCAATATTTAATTGTATCTTTAGGGACTTTTGGCGCTAGAAACCTGTCACAATAACACAACGTTCAACTGAATGTTATCAGTGAAAGAGACAAGAAGCCTTTCTTAAGGAAGGGAAACGGCAACAAAAGGCTGATTTAGAGGTCTTAAAAATTAGAATTTGACACTTTTGGTTTAAATCATCATCAGTTTGTAACCAAGAAAGAGGTTCAACTATTTACAGACACCTACAGTAGAGGTGCAGTCACAGTATTGAGCTGCATTTCAGCCACTGGTGTTGAAAATATTAGAATTATTTATGTGTCATTGTGCAGAAGTCTGTTTTAAATAAATTACATTTTACATTTAAAATAACATTTTATTAAATAAATTATTCTGTAATATGAGTTAAGAGGTTGATTGTTAAAGCTTAATATTTTGGGGAATTTGCTAGATATGAATAACTTTTTATGATAGTTCTTCTCAGTACACTTTAAATGTGTCATATACGTTTGTTTCACTGGATCCAGTGAAACCAGCAGATTCATCCATCTAAGTTGTTTTTCTTTTAGTTTTACATCACAGATGTGTTCAGTTACTTCCACCACTAAACAGTGTGGCTTAGCTCCCGTGTGACCTGAGGGGTCCTTTATCAGTTCAATTTAAACAAATTACCACAATCTTTAAGAAGGTCAGGGCGCAGGACTGGATGGGTATGTCGGGGGTCAGTGGGGTCCCACAGCAAACATTTTCCCAGAGGATGCTGAGCAGGTCAGCCTGTCCATCTTTGAGCTGTGACCTCTAAGTGGTCCGAAGTGCACCTGTGGTTGTTTACCTGAGGAGGTGTGAAATGCTCACCAAAGAGGTCACGACCTTCAGAAGCCCTAGCAAGCTGAGTAGACTTCAGTCACCTGTCACCGTTTAACACACCAGACACACACACGCACACACACACACGCACACGCATCAGCTGCTTAATTAGTGAAGCGTGACGGGAAACTGCAAACAGGCTGTAATGTGCTTAACTAGAAAAAAGGATTTTATCTTTATATAGATACATTTTCATTAGCAAAACACAATAACAGCAGCATAAATAATGCTACACAACAGAATGAATAAAACCAACATGAGTAGAATAAAATAAAACGAAATAAATTAATAATAAAAAGATGACGAAGTGTCTTGATGGACACAGTTAATAAGAAATTGGACAAGTAAAACATCCATCCATCCATCCATTCGCTTCCTGCTTATCCTTTTCAGGGTCGCGGGGGGCGCTGGAGCCTATCCCAGCTGTCATAGGGCGAGAGGCGGGGTACACCCTGGACAGGTCGCCAGTCTGTCGCAGGGCCAACACACAGGGACAGACAACCATTCCACTCACATTCACTCCTAGTGGCAATTTGGATTTTCCAATTAACCTATCCCCACAAGCTGCATGTCTTTGGACGGTGGGAGGAAGCCGGAGTACCCGGAGGGAACCCACGCAAACACGGGGAGAACATGCAGAACTCCACACAGAAAGACCCCGGCCTGATGGTTGGAATTGAACTCAGGACCTTCTTGCTGTGCGGCAACAGTGCTAACCACCGTGCGCACTGTGCAAAGTAAAATCAATAATTCAAAATAAAAAATAGAACAGCATTAATACATTAATTCAGTAAAATAAATGAATCAGACTCCACTGCCAGAAGTTCTCCATGACAGAAAAATTCTGCCTGCTTGTTTTTCTAATTATCTGACACAGATAAAAATACAAACAATTTGCTAAGTTTTGGGACATAAGGAGGTGAATCTAATGTTGTTGATACTGTTTAGCTTGGCTTATTTGCATTTAATCAAACTACACTGAACCAAATGACTGTTTTGGAGTAAACCTGGGCCTCTGGGGGCCTCTGAGGGGTGTCTAGCAGATGCACGAGTGTCTGGAAATCAACCCTCCTGGCAGTTCATTTTGGGCATTTTGGGTGGGCCTGTGTGGGAAACAAAGCTCTGACTTAGTGCCAAACTCCAACCAGGATTTATAATTTTTGTTTATGAAGATGACAGTAATTAGCTACAGCTGAGCTCGCTGAGCTCCTCCCACTGCTCCACATTTACCTAAACCCCAATATTAAGATACCACACACAAACAGTGTGTGGTAAAATATACATACACACACATATACATATATATATGTGTGTGTGTGTGTGTAGCAGGCTGATCTAGCTGAGTAAGCTGCCCATATCGGAAACTGCCAAACAGTGCCCAGATTGAAGAAGTATAGCAGACAGATGGAGAGGGGCAGGAGAATAAACCAGATGTTTTCCACTGAACCATTCACGCCGTACTTCCAGCAATATGAGAACAGCAGTCTCACCACAGCAACCTCCCTGGACAGAGTCCAGTAACAATCATAGTGACAGATGTCCAAGAAAGGATGTCCTTCAGTATAAAGAGTTGGACAGCACCAGGCCATGGCATGATTGACATCTACTGGCTGAAGAAGCTGACTGCTCTCCATGAGCATCTGGCAGCACGACTGAACCAGCCGCATGAGAGACAACCGGAAAGGCCGAACAGTCCTGATCCCCATGGATCCTCAGAAGGGTCCCATCCAAAGACCGACCAATAACCTACCCCAGTGCCACATGGAAACTCCTCTCAGGTATCATAGACGAACAGGCACATGGCTCAAGATTCGACTACGGATACTGACAACAGAATGGAGCAATTGTCAGCCACCTCCTCTACATGGATGAGTTCAAGCTGTATGCCAGGAGTAAACAAGACATTGATTCAATGATCCACATCACTAGGATCTAAAGCAATGACATCAGAATATCATTTGGACTGGAGAAGTTTGGTAACACTAATCGGATGGTAACAAAGAGCAGGAAGGTAATCAGAACTGAAGGGAATTGCAGTGTCAGAAGGCACCATTGCAGACAATAATTAGGAGAAAAAAAGGGTGTGACTTTCAGTTGACAGGAAGTTTATATAATTTAAATCTGATGCTTTGATGGTGTCGGAGAAAGCAAGTCAGAAACACAAACTGGAGGAAAAAGACAAAACGCACTAAAGATGATGTAAAATTGTCTTCTTTGTACAATCTCCGCTGAAAGCTTGGCCTGCCATCTCGGCTATGACAAACTACACGTTTACAGTTTTCATGCCTGCAGCCATGAAGGCGCACAGCAGCTGCAGCAGCATCCTCCGCTAGGGCTTGGTTGGTCTGACGGTGCCTCTCCTCTGTGTCTGGCGTCAGACCGGTCTGACATTTGGATCCAGGCTATTTAAAGCGGGCCGACTCTGGTGTGAGTCAGGGCTCAGTGTCGACGTATTTGCTGCATGTGTGTGTTTGCGTGTTTGTTTGCGTCTGTCGGGCAGCAGGGCGAAACCTGAAGTCTGCTGTGGGAGTTTTCTGACTTTACAGTAGAGTATGTGTGTGAGTGCTTGAGTGTGTCTTCACTCTGCAGATTGATGAAGCCACTATGAGTCACACCAACGCTGTCTGTGCGTATTTTGCACATCTATCTTTGTGAGGACTGATATAAGTTGTTAACCTAAGATAGAGATTTTTGGAAAGTAAGGTTTGAGCTTTGAAGGATTGATTGAGGCTTTAGAGTTCATGTTAGATTCATGTTTAGGTTTAATGGACCTGCGTGTGCAGATGTCATACAGGGCTCTCACAAAGATAGAAGTACACGTGTGTGTGTGTGTTAAGAGGTGTGGGCTCAGATTCCTGCAGCTCTTGTTTGTTGTGGAACATAACTGTGGATGAGCTGCTCTGTGTTGCACACTATGTGCACATTTCCCTCTTCCCACTGTCGAGACACGCCTCATCATGCTCTCACAACATGCTGTCTGTGTGTGTGATATTATGCATATGTGTCTGTTATGAGTACTGAGACATGAAGCTGACTCTGCAGCTCTTTAGCATGTTAAAGAGTTTGAAATGAACATATTAGTGACATCTCCTCTCTGTGACGTCATACAGATCCAAGAATAAATCTGTCCTCTTACTCACCAGATGACAGTGAATCCCACACAGGTAAGAGCTGAGGTATGTTTTAGGTGGGCGTATGTTTTCTTATTTTGCCTTTCAAGTAACGTAAAAGCTACATAACTGAATCTTCTGAAAGCGAGGGAGTGGTGGGGCACAGCCAAAGGAAAAATTGAACTGAGATTAAAATGGATAAATAGGGAGAGAAGATGTTGAGGAGCCAATGTTTGTACTTCTTTCAAGATAAAAAAGAGAGAAATAATCTGGTAGGAAATCTATTTCAGGAACTGGGGTTTCATTCTGTGGAAGCAGGATCTGTGGTCTCCCTGTTGGGGTAGGGGGTCTGCCGCTGTGATGGGTCGTGGTTGGAGCCCCTCCCTCTGAAAAGGGAGCAGTGTGCAGGGAAGGGTCTGCGGTAAGCATGGTTTGTTCTTTTCGGGGGTTGGAGGGCTTTCGGGATGCAGTTCAGAGAGCTTTTTTGGTTTTTTGTGGGGGTCAGGAAGGTGGAGGGTGTGCTGGGATGGGTGTAAACTCCTGTGGTAGCGGTGGTGGTAGTCAGGATACCATTTTAGTCTATTTCTAAACTAAAATCCAACCAACCAAAAGAATAGAAACAGAGGAGATGAGTATGTGGTGCAGTGGAGGATGGGCATGGGGGCCTTTTGTCAACCAGAGATCTGCTGTTTGATGTAGGAGCAGGTCAGTGCCTGGAGCGCCTGAGCCCAGAATCAAGCAGCATCTGCATCTTCTATATTTTGGGGAATAACGCATTACACAGTAAAATGTTACTGTAATCACATTACATTTTTCAGTAGTGCAGGAATGTAAGACGTTACAGTTTTGTATTAGCATTAGCATTAGCATTTGTAGCATTAAAAAACCTCTTCAGTTATTCACACGCTATGCAGATATAAAAAAAACCCACCATCACATGTGTTTTGGTTTTCTTCCCTCTTCCTGTGCAGTTGGGTTAAAATCAGCTGATTTCAGTTCAGAAAATAAAACAGTGGTGCAGCTTTTCATCAGCAGAGATATGGACATTGCTTTTCTTTCATTGCACAACTGGACAAGAGGGCAACAGTGGAAACAGCAGCAGTACACTGCTAACACAACTTCAGCTCTTTGCAAACCTCTGCACAGACAGCATGCTAACGCTAACTTAGCCAAGAACCCAGAGTGATGGGGTGACATTCAACCTGTTCCTGTTTCTTTATTCTTTGCTGCTTAACTACTCCCACAGTTTTTGTGCGATTTTCACCATTCAAATTTTAAACTGATCTGCTATTTCTGCTAATGCCAGCTATATCTGTTGGTGCTCAAAACCTTTATACTTTTTAAATGGTTAAGCTTTTTAACATTTCAACTCATCGTAGCTCCTAAACCGTGGACTCCAGAGACACGAGCCTTGTGCCAATATATCTTCAGACACTCCTGACGCTCACGGTGAAAGAATTTTTTTGAGACCGTTTACCGTTTTCCCATCACTTACGTTTGTTTCAGGATAGGAAATCTGTCCTTCTCTCAGATTTCAAACTCTGGAATTGAAGCCGTTTTTTCACTCGTCATATCTCTCTCTGGGACGAGTGCCGGTTTGCCTCACTGAGATGAGCAGGCGCCCCTAGAGTGGGGCACGCAGGTTCGAATCCTACTTGTGGCTGCATGTCGTCCCCGCTGTGGCTCCCTCTGCCTTCTTGACACTCTTCAGTGTACCCTTTCTACAAAGTCTTGTTCAGCTGTTTTCGGCACATGATTTCCACTACACGGCAGTCCTTTGGGTGGCAGCGTGATGGTTGGGAATGTTTCCTCACAGGAAGAAGGTCCTGAGTTCAGCTCCAGCATGTGGACAGGGCCTTTCTGTGTGACGTTTTCATGTTTGTCTGGCTTCCCTGCAGGTACTCTGGCTTCCTCCCATAGTCCAAAGACATTAGCGGGGTTAGGCTAATTTGTGAATCTTAACTGGTGAAAAATGATTGTCTGTCTCTCTGTGACAGACTGGTGACCGGTCCAGGGTCCAGGGTTCTGCCTCTTGCTCAATGGTAGCTGGGATTGGCACCAGCTCCCCTGCAGCCCTGATAAGGAAAAGCAGAAGAGAATGGATGGTTGATGTGATGTAAGGATGCAAGTAATTTAATGAGTTACATTGGTGGTCCCTACTTATTATAACAGTAGGAACAAACAGAGCAGTTTACTCACAGCATGATTAATACAGGTACACACACACACACACACACACAGACTGAAATGTCATCAGTGAAGCGTGAAGAGCCTGCAAAGAAAGGTGTTTCTCTTTCTGACCTTTGACCTGTCTGGACTTCCTGCCGACCCCCACATAACAGGAAGGAGCTGACGTCAAATAATGGTGCTAGTAAGGAGGAGGTGAAGGGGTTAGTTGGGTAGTTAAGTTAGAGAATGTCAGAATGTGTGATCAGGCTGCACATCTGTGACGATTTCCTCCTCTTTCTTTGTAATAAGGAATTTACAATCATTCATTTTGGTGGAAGTGTTGGGGGGGGGGGCACCGATTGGGACTGTGTGAAAACATTTATAATTTCTATTTGGCTTCAAATTCACTCCCTCATTAACATGTTAGGTCAGCGCTGCTTACTCTCATGATTGGTAAATATTTGCAGATGTATTTTTAGCTGACAAGCAGAACATGCGTGTGTGTCTATTTTTAACTTGTCAGCTGGCCTGAAGCCTGTTATTATCTGCAGCAGCTGTTCAAAGTACAAGGATTTATGTACTCGCTGAACTGAGTACCGAGTACATAATAACAGCACGATATTTAAACCATGAAAATAAAAAAGACAATTTCCATGAGGTTCAGGTACTTTGGGGTCTCAGGCTCACGCTCTGCTTATAGTTCAACTCGGTGGAGAAGAACATCCACCTCAGTCCATGACTGTAGAACAGCTTTCTTGACTTTATTGTAGTTTTCCTTTTCCAGAACTTAATTTTATAGTAAATCTTATTCAGTTTTTTAAATATTACTACATTTATATTTTTATGTGCTTTAAACAGCTTTACCTTATTTGTGAGTTGTCAGTCAACAGTGAAGCGATTTGAACTGCATGAATAGTGCAGTTCAAATGTATTTTTACTGAACTGTCCTCACTCCCCTGGAAGTTCACCTTAATGCACCTTCACCCTGCCACTGTCCTGTGAGTATCAAGTAACACTGAAGTGCCAAAAACTCTCTAGTGGCTGTTTAAGGCAAGCTCCCAAAGTCACATATTATTAACCTTGTTTTGTTCATGATCAATGTATTTTTTATAACCCACCTTGGGTTGCATTGAAGCTTTAAGTTAGCATTTCTGGGCGTGTGGCCTCTTTTACCTGTGCTCACACATTCACAGCAGGTGTAGCTTTCTGCTTGACCCTGAACTGAACCTCTTGACTGTGTTTGTGTTGCTGGTTGCAAAGCATTCATTGCAATTATCTGATAAATAAGATAAACTGTGCAGGTTAATTGTACTAAAAGACCATCCAATAAGTCAACATTGCACTTTTGTTGAGTGAAATTATAGTAAGTTATTTATCTGTTCCTTGGCACTAATAAGAAGGTATCTTTGGTGTCTTTGTGATGCATCCATACAGTGTTAGCTGCTGCACCCTCCTTTCTGGCCTATAGATGGTAAGTTTGGCGCTAGCATAGATACAAGTAGTCCCTGTGCTTTTTAAACTCTATTCAAGATGAAAACCCTTTCATGTCATGCTGTGCCTCACCTGCAGCCTGTCTCAATGTAAACACGCCCTCATGTCTCATGACATCAACAGGGATGGAGGTGTGACATCTGTAAAATGTTGCCCAGAGGCAGGTGACGATCAAGTTTGTTTGTGCATGTAAAGACCTGTGTAACTTTTAGGTCTTGATCCTATTAAACGTCATAAGTCAACCTTGAGTACCCTGCAGCAGCTTTGTGCTTGTACAGAGACGCCGTGTGACACTGACGGAAGTCAGCCAGTTGTAAACAGAAACTGATTCAGATCAGGATCCTGGGAGCCTGCTGCATGCCAGCAGGGTTTATTTCCCAGAAGTTTGCAAAACAGAGTGGCTGCAGATGGAACAGAGCGTCCACATGAAAGGGAACGGCCATACATGGTCAGTGTGTCTGTCTCTCTGTCTGTGTGCGTGTGCATGCACGATTTGAAATATGCAAGAAAGTCCAAACATTAACAGAAGCAGACATTATGAAACCTGTTTGGAACCTGCACGAACAGAAGAGATCAGAAGTCCCCTTTTCTTTTAGCAGGAAATACAGTTCTGCCAGGACCACTGCAGTCAAAATTAGACAGTTATTCCATCTGCAGTAATTTATATTTGGTAGTATAGCTGCCTTCTGAGACCTCTCTGCCCTGCCTTGTACACACGTGTAAAGCCAGAAGGTAGGGAGAGGAGCACGGGCACTGGGAAGAAGAAAGACTGTAGAAATGCACTGTCTGCATTCGGGTCCCCACAACCCCACAGTCTGCCAGCGCAGCCGTGACAGTTTTAGTCAATTAAATGTTATTTTTGTGAGATAATTCAGATTTTTCTGTGACCGTGGGGTGGAAAGCAATCAAATAATCCAAAATGTGTGAGAACAGAGTGAAACAATGCTGTGAATGTGTAATGTGTACATGATCTCCGCCAGCCTCTATTCATTCTTCTAAAGAAAAATTAAAAGTGATAAGACGATTAAATAATGCCATATTTCAAGCTCCAGATCATTGTCTGCGTCCTGACTTTTGACTTTTGTCCCACTTTGTCCTGTACAATTTTTTCTTGGGCTCATTTGTGCTGCAGCGTCTGGATGATAAAGACGTGGAGGAGGAGAGGAAATGTCCACTGTTCTCCGGACAAACACTATTGTATCAGCGGAGTGGACCTGAGAAAGGCTGTGACAAGAGCCAGTCAGTATTCATGAAGGCAACAATAAAGGCATGAACAGAGAGAGGAGAGATCAGAGTCAGAGTCAGTTCTCACCAAGACAAAGACAGGAAGGCATTAAGACTTGAGACGCTGCTGGGAGAGTTTTTCTCTCACCAGCTTCCAAGACACACCTGGATTTCACTCAGACGTCAGAAAGTCCCAAACTGTGACATGAACATTAGTCAGCGCAACACTTGCACATCTTGTAATAACAGTAACGACAGACAAGAGCTCATGCTTTAAATGTCTGCTGGAAACAGCAGCTTTAACTTCGGTTTGGCAAAAACGAAAGCAGAATCACATTTATCAAACTGATAAGCCATAAAATCCATACTGTGTGTACATTTTTATTATATGCTTTTACAATTCTACTGACAGCAGCAAAGACTCTCTTTGTATCCTTTAAGTGATAAATGCACTTGAAATGGTTGTTTGTCTACATAATTAGTGATTAGTCACATGAAATGTGAACACAAGCAAAGAAACGGGTTATTTTTACAGAGCAGCACAGTGAGGCTCTGTGGCACAGAGGAAGAAGATCAGTCAGGCTCGTCATTCTGAGTTTAAAGTCACAAGTCTGGCTTGATCAGGACTGTCTGATGTCTCTTCCTGTGGAACCTGATCTGTGTCTGTTTACTCAGCAGGAGAGAACAGGAAGCTGTCAGCAGCCAAAACATCAAAACACTGGATGTCACGACATGCAAGGAGGAGGAGGAGGAGTCCCACCCAGCCGCTGCAAGTAGTTGAAAACATTTTCATATCTAATTGTTTTAACACTTTGTGCTCATTGAGTAATACTGACTTGACTTGGACTGAAGTTTATTTGGATCCTGTGCTGGCAGCAGATGGTAGAAAGAGAGAAAAGCTGAATTTTTGTTGCATGGAGGGGGGGGGGGGGCAGCCATGTGCAGGGATGCTGAGAAATGCAGTCTTAATGTGAGCATAGACAATATACAGCTCCGCTTGCAGCTCTGCAAGCTGACCCCGCACATTGTTGCAGGCTGGTTCATTAAAAACAGATGATTGGTTGCTAATTGAGCGTCTTCAGCCACCCTTACTCCCGCCTCTCCTCGGCGACTGCGCTTCGCTGAACCAGCTGCTGCCTGTCTGAGACTCCCAGAGCCTGCAGACAGACCAAGCGCAAACAGCAGTGACGCTTCCCAAGAGAACAAAACCAAGCATTAATACTATCACACTATCATCACTGACTATTTATCCCATTTATCAACATAGTATTTAACACTCCAGAGATTCATAGCCTGTGTAAAGTAGTTTTTAAAAAACTTTTAAATTAAGATGTAACTTAAAAAATCCAGCACACATTCTTATGGCCTTGTTCGTAATTGTTTTTCCATACGTTGGCTACAATATAAAAATAGCGTAGCTCGTATATCATTAATATTAAACTACAATAATTGTTACGTGAAGTATATTGCCGAGGGTTAAAAAATATTAGTCAAGCAGCTGAGTGGTCATCCAGAGGTCAGGGGTGCAGCTCACTAATGACAGTGACTTACCATCTCAGAGGCAACAAATTAACACATGTTCACACGGTCCCAGTAATTTTGGTCATGCACCACTGTGTTCCCCACCCAGTGTGACTGTAGCATAAGCTAATCGTTCAGTTAGCAAAGCAGTTGTGGGGTCAGCTTAGCAAATATTCCCCTCAAGTCACTAAAACACTGATGACTTTAGATTAAGATCAAGAATTAGGTTTAGTTGGTTAATTAATGTCAAAACAAAATTTGGTTAACCAGGTTTGTCCAACTTTAAACCATTTAGATGACAGTTAAAACACTTCAGTTGTTTAGCATTAGCTTGTTTAATAATTGAACATGTTGATGTGAGCTAAACCATGTTTTAAGGATACCTAATGCTTTCAGGACATTTGATTTTATAGTCTAGATAAAAGCTCAAACACATGAGTGTTCTGCAAAAAGAGAAAAACAAACAATAAAAACAATTAGTCAACATTAATTTAACTCCAGAATGATGTGAATCATCTTACCTCTGAGGTAAGCTGACGTACGCACCTTTTTTTTGCCTCTTTATGTTCGCTTTTTACTGAGCTCGCCTTTTGCTTTTTAAAAATGTTAAGCCAATTTTATTAGCTTTGTGCAGAGACATGGTGTTCCCGCATGTGATCAAAGTTCACATCTGAATTAGATGCAACTTAACAACGGTTTATCTGCTCAGAACAGCCAGTGCCTTCACTAAAATACCCGACGTGCCAGGACAAGTCCTGCAAAATTGAATAATTAAATTATGGAACAACAGAGCAAGAGAAAAAAGGACAGAGGCTGGGAAAATATGTGAGGAGCAGACGAATGGTAACGTCTTATCGAGATGTTTTAGAGTGAAACTTCCTAACAGGTGGTTACTGATAAATGCATGCATGCATCTTAATGCATCATGTCAGGTTCATTTTAGAACCTCGTTTAGAAAATATACAACATGAAAGCTGTAATTTGCATTTTCATATCACTTCCTCTGCTCAATCTGTAAAACCTGACCATGGCAAGATGTTTATGATCAGAGGCTGTAAAAAAGAAAACTTCCTAAACAAAAATAAATAGAATAATATGACTGGACAAATGAATATATTAGCCGAGAAACACAATGTTGAACCACTGCAACATCATAAATCACAGCACCATGTCACATTATGCAAACCTAGCAACAGCGCAGAAGGAAAACGAACAAAACAAAACAGACAGGGTGAAGCAGTGAATCCAACCTGTAAGAAGAAATATGTTTCTGACTGATGGGCCACAGGTCGCTCAAAGATTTGTCCATTCATTGGAAAAGAAAATGTCAAAGAAGAAAGGGCGTGTGTTGTGTGTGTGTGTGTGTGTGTGTGTGTGTGTGTGTGTGTGTGTGTGTGTGTGTGTGTGTGTGTGTGTGTGTGTGTGTGTGTGTGTGTG
>NW_024582366.1:1345272-1351042 GCF_018398535.1 Haplochromis burtoni
ACACATATTTTACAAATTAAATAGAGTAAACAATAAATAAAATATCTAAAAATATACAGAGTTGACTGAGGTTCCCACTTCATCAGAGTTCAGAATGAAAAAGGAGAATCCATATTTTGTCTCCACACACTTTTTTTTAAGGTTTTAATTTAACTATAACAGTTTTTAACTCATTACAATACTTTGCATTGTGCAGTCGTACAACATTTATTCAAAGTCACTAATCTGTGGAGTCACCTGCAGCTTAGCAGGTTGTTGCATCAGTGTAGGAATGTTTTGGTGCAATAGCCTGAAACTTTTCCATCGCTCCCTCTGTTCACTTCCTCCCCCTGCTCCTCCCCTCTTCTCTATATTTCCAACCATTAGTGAGAAGCACTCGCCCCTTTTTCTCTCTTTCGTCCCACCTCTCTCTGCTATCTGCTGTAAACAGACTACAACTGCTGCCCCTTCTGCACCTCCAGCAGCTCTGAAACTAACAGAGTTCAGACCTATTTTGTCCCTTTTGGAACAATTTTCCATTGCATCATCAGAGCAGGTGGGAGCCGTCCTGACCTCTGACATGACATCCATGTCACAGTCAGCGTGTGTCCTGCAGCTCTTTCTGCATTCACAAACCATTTGCTGTCATTGTTAAGCTGGAATAAGTACCAAATCGATAAGAAACGTTTAAAGTAGGAATGAATATTTATTAATATCTACAGAGGATTATTTAAGCATCCATCACTGCTGCGTTGCAGTGGAATACTGTGTTACTTCATGCAAGCTGAAAGCCAGACTGAGCTGTACAAAAAACTTGTTCCAGTTATGTTAACACGCCTGAAAAAGTGTTGCAACTAAAAAGCAATATATGTGCACAAACAAACTTCCCTCAGTTCATGTACAGTAACACATCTTTATATTTAAATGATGAAGGCTGAAAAAGAAAACAAGCAGAACAAAGTGATGTGACTTCCACTCCTTACATTCAACAATCCTGTTTGCTGTTACTGTAAATGAACCCGCTTCCAAACACGTGAGCTTGTTCAAACTTTAAGACGAGCGTTTACTGATAAAAAGGAAACAGGAGATTTAGTATTGCTGATGCTACAAAGGTACGAAGGAGCAAGAAAAGCCTGAGTTTTAGAGATAAAGAACAAAGTATAATAAACGGAGCCTTTAAAACTGGATTCAAATGCACAACAAAGATGTCTCGGTTTTTGTTGATTACTTAAAATCCCTCATGTCTTTAGATGCTACAGGGAAATATTTTTTTGCAGGCCAACCAGGAAGTTAGCATCGTCCTGCTTCCGTTGAGAAAAAAGCAGAGAGGATTTTATTATAGGCTTTGGTTTATCACATAAATACGAAGAATGGGGAAGCGCTGTTGTTCTAGAAGAGCAAGTCACGAAGTCAAATAGACATCTCTCATGCTGGTGTTACTCCTCTGTTTATCCTTCACATCACGCTATCGAAAATAAGGTATTATCATGTATGCGTGATTCAGTAAACAAACAAATCTGGCGTAATAAGGGTTCTTCCTAATGGTAGCATAGCAGGATCTCTGTCTGGGTCAAAGCAGACTGGAACAGACTGTCTTACTTCACCCGCTGAAGCATTATTTGGACAATATTGCACTGCAGGTAGCTGTAAAGGGAGACAGACCATTGCCCTTGACACTGTGATACTTCAGAAGGAAAAACCCACAAAAAAGGTTAAGTGGTCAGAAATTTTCCTACAATGGAAAACTTCACAGTGGTTGATGCATCAGCTGCCCCAGATAGCAGATAAATGGCACTTTGGACTCAGTGTGGTACTGACAAATGTTGTGCAGGCCCAAAAATCACGAGCTTGATTTGGGCCAAGTGTCACAATACACCTGACATATGGCCGAGATTAGGTGAACCTATACTGAAGTTAAAGTGTCCAGAATCAGTAGTCAGTATGACTCAAGTAAAACTGCAAATATGAGCCACATTTGTGCCAAACAACTACTGCTACCAGGAAAGCACCAGCACTGCTCTACAGAAGAACTGATGTTGAAAATGTGACTGCACCAAGCAGGATTTTAGTGCATCTTTTCCCAGATGCAGCATCGAGGACTAGACCAACACAATCTATGGCCATGGCATAACATGATTCCTGTCTGGTGTCAGCTTGGGCGGCCATTCATTTTACAGAAAGATAACGAGCCATAAGATACCTCCAGCTTTTTCTAAACCGGCACAGAAGAAAAGAAGATCGCAAAAACCACAGGAACAGTCTGCAAGCTTCAGTCAAGCTCGTGTAGGGTGAAATGGGAAGTAGTTTGCAAAAAACAAAAACAAAAAAACACATTACGGGTTTTATAAAGACCATTATGTTGGTGTTATAAAGAGCTTTGAGTGCTCAACGAGTAACAAAGCACCAAATGTGAAGTGGGCTTTTTAGCACGTCTGCAAAAAGTGGGAGTTTTTAAAAGTGTAAAGCATGGATGTTTTAAATGAAAGGGGCAGTACTGTAAGCCATTAAATTATGTCAATTAAAACATGGAAAAAAGAATGATCAGATTATATTTATTGATGCATCAGTGTTTGATTCATGTTGCAGCTAGCTTTGAGGTACTGCCGGGCTGCTCAGTCTAAAATAATTAGACTGTGCTGAGGCCGTAAGTCTGCAGATAGATAGAGAGGTAGAAGTGGAGGGTGTGGTGAAGTCCTGTGTGTTCTGGGCTCTTCCTGCAGAACTCTGTAATTGCACTTTAGAGACTTGCTGGCTGCTTTCAGATCAGTTAAGTGTGCAAGATTCCTGCATGATGACATGTGACTATTTCCCGGGACAAACAGTCCTCAGGTTTGTGTTTCGTTAGAACACAGAGAGGCAGAGGGCGAGAGCTGAGCGAAAGAGAGGGAGGAGGGGTGGACTAGAGGAAAGTTCATGAAGGGAGGGAAGGAGGGAGGGAGAGTTTTTTTCACTAGCATGTTTTTGTTTTTGTTTGATCTGAATCCAGGTAACGTCCTGTCCCTGTCTGCAGCGTTATTGCTGGTACATGCTCGTGCATGTGCACATGCACTCACATTGTTCATGCATGTGTGGGTGCGTGCACATGCACTCACTTTGCTCGTGTTGCGGAGACTAATCTGTTTGCATGGACAGATTGCTCTTTTGGGGATAACAACACACGGTCTAATCGGGTAAATCATTAGATTTTAGTATGAAATGTGGAAAATGGATGCTAGTCAATATGATGTCCTTACAAACACCAGAATAACCCTCTATGTGTGTGCACTTACAGCATTTACCTATTTACATATTCATACGGTATAATGTGATTTGCAGTGATACTCTGCATTTAAAGATTCTGTGTAGATTTATTAGTGTGTATTATGACTCAGGAAGAAGAGAGCAAGGTCAAACTGAAATAGAAACTAAAGGAAAGAGCAAGGGGGAGTCCTGATTCCAGGGAATCTCGCTCATCATTCCTCACATTCCTAAAAAGTTTAACCTTGTCCACAACTTCCTTTGTTTCTCTGCATGAATCTTTCCAGTAAAACGTTGTATTTCCAGAAGAGGAACATAGTCTGACCAGCAGCCTGTTTCCTTATATGGTCCCTCTGAGTATGAATAGGAATTGATATAACACACACACACACACACACACACACACACACACACACACACACACACACACACACACACACACACACACACACACAAAACTGTGAAAAACTGGAAAATCCCCCTTAGTTACAGTCAGTTACACTGTAAATTTGTTATTGCTTTGTTTCTACTTTGATAACTTTTAAAACAAAAACAAAAGAAGCTGATAAGGTGACTCATTCCACAAAGTTTCTCTAAAATTAATAGTAAACACTCAGTTCAGTGGAAATGGTCCTCCTATTATTTTAACCTTTACTGAGACAGGTTTCACAGGGCTAGCAACAGTAACTTGGGGGCAGGTCTTAGAGGTCAGTTGCAGTAATAAGCTGTGTGCATTATCTTATGAGCGGCCTCTAGCTCGGACTAGAGGAGAAACACAATGCACAGGGCTGCATGTGTGAGAGGCTATGAGTGACTCAAGTCACCACAGCAACAGCACTGGTGCATCTCCCATAGCATAAATGGATGGATGAATTGACAGAAGAGCAAATCAGGAAAAGCTCCAGTTAGCATCAATGGGTTTGAAATAGAAAGCAGTTTGTAAACAATAAAAATCCATTTGGGATGTGAAGGGAACAGCTGAGAGACTTCATGACTTCATGTTTAATCCTCTGAAAACCAAACTGAGGAAGAAGCCAAACAGTCTGAACACAGTGGTGTCAGAGCAGACACACTCACCAGCTGTCTGAGGGGATTAACACCAACACAGACACACACGCAGGGACGCTCAGTGAATTCATTCATGCACATAATGAGAATTATTTCATTAAATGCTTGTCAGAAACCATGTAGAGAGACAAACTTTCTGTTTAACACATCACGAGGTGACAGTGCTCCACCTTCAAATTTCACTCAGTTATTAAACTGTACCCAGTATGAGGAGTCAGCAAAACAAATTAGAAATATAATCTTTAATCTGCAAATCACAACACATAAAATATTGATCTGTTTACCAACAGTCGAGTTAAACTCAGAGTCCGATAACAGTTCTGAGCTTCATTGTTTTTCTGTATTTCTCCCATGATGCATTGCCTGCTATCCAGCATGTTTACAGCAGTCTGTGGGTTAGTTTGTGTGCCTGTTAACTGTTTGTGTCCAGCCTGTTTCTATTTCTAACCCTAAATAAATTCAGAATCTTTAACTGCTGAAAAACAGCTGCAGGGGACAAACTAACAGCTGATTGACTCTGACAGCCATTTGTGTGTTTAGATACTCTCACAATGACCGGCACTGATCAGACTGCACGTGACACTGTGACTAACATAGTCACATGCATAACATAATGACAGTTTCTTGTCTTATTTTGAAGGTCCAGCTGCTGATCTCTGACTTGCAGTGTGACCCTCTATTTGTCTCAAAGTTTAGCAACAAGACTTTAAAGACTTTAATTTCCTCTAAATAGAAACGCTGTTATTAAATGATCATCTTTCAGTTCGTGAGCTGCAACATATGTGAATGTGATTCGTCTACAATGGGTTTCTGCGAGCTGTGATGAAACCATTATTCTTAATGCAGGGCCAATCAACAACATGCAAACTTAAAACATTAACTGGATACTATAAATGTTAAATATGAGCAAGTCTAAGATAAGATGAGAAAAACTTGACAGCTGCAAACAGCATCTCTGTTCACTCAGGGTCAGTGAGTAACTGATGTTTTGTGACCTTTCGGCCTGCTGCAGGTCGACAGGGAAGCCAAGTCCTTTCAGTATGTTGGACTCATGAGATCATGTGATTCATTTTGATGTCCAGTGTCCCCAGTGGCGTGTCCAGCGGGGTGGCCTGGGGGGGCACAGGCCACCCCCCCAACCAGACTGGCCACCCCAGGTGGCACCCCAAAGGCAAAACAATAAAATTCAATCAAATATCAAATGTCCGATTATGTTTTCACGGTGAAGCTCAGATATCCGAGTGTAAGTGAATGCAGCATCGGCTTCTGCGCTATGTGCATCAAGTTAGCAAAGGTAGGAGAGCCAAGCAGAAAGACGCACTGCAGGAAACTATTTTTCGGTGAAAGAAAATGAGGACAGAATAAATGTCCCGGTAAGTAATATTAAGTTTGTTGAGTTTCGTAAACTTCGGTGAAATTAGAATCCCAAAGAAAAAATAACACTTAAAGAATTATTGCAGCCGTGGAATATATCAGACAGTATGCT